>NC_042965.1:20195559-20463059 GCF_901001165.1 Salmo trutta
ATGTAAAGAAAAAAGTATTTAATAAGATTATTTCATTCATTCAGATCTAGGATGTGTTATTTTAGTGTTCCCTTTATTTTTTTGAGCAGTGTGTATATATATATATATTTATTTATTTATATATACTGCTCAAAAAAATAAAGGTTAGTGCTGCATTTAGCTGTCTTCTGAGTTTTTGTGACATTATATGCTAGCTTGAAAAATGGGTGTCTGATTATTTCTGGCTGGGTACTCTGCTGACATATTCTAATGTTTTGCTTTCGTTGTAAAGCCTTTTTGAAATCGGACAGTGTGGTTAGATTAACGAGAGTCTTGTCTTTAAAATGCTGTAAAATAGTCATATGTTTGAGAAATTGAAGTAATAGCATTTCTAAGGTATTTGAATATCGCGCCACAGGATTCAACTGACTGTTACGTAGGTGGGACGATTTGGTGCCACCTGCCCTAGAGAGGTTAATCCTCTTCCCACTGTGTATCCCAGATACTCAGTTTCCTCTAACCCCACATAACACTTGGCAGGGTTCGCTGTGAGCCCTGCCTTTCTAAGGGCGTCTAACACTGCCTGTACCCGGGGTAAGTTGGATTCCCAATCTGGGCTGTAGATCCCCACGTCATCTAAATAAGCTGCGACGTATGCTTGGTGCGGTTTTAGGACCTTGTCCATGAGCCGTTGAAAGGTGGCTGGGGCCCCGTGTAGGCCGAATGGCATGACGGTGTATTGAAACAAACCATCAGGGGTTGCAAAGGCTGTCTTTTCTTTGGCCCTGCGGGTCAGAGGAATTTGCCAGTACCCTTTTGTCAGGTCCAGGGTCGTAATGTACCAAGCTTTACCAATTTTCTCCAGTAGTTCGTCTACTCTGGGCATGGGGTAGGCATCAAACTTGGAGATTTCATTTACCTTCCGAAAGTTGTTACAGAACCGCAAAGACCCATCAGGCTTGGAGACCATCACAATTGGGCTAGACCACTCACTATGTGACTCTTCGATCACTCCAGCTGTCAACATTTTCTCCGTCTCTGCTCTAATCGCTGCCTGTCGAGCCTCGGGTACCCGATATGGCCTCATGCTCCCTTTTCTCCCTGGTAGGGAAACGATATCATGAGCTGTAACCTCAGTTCGGCCGGGTACCTCTGAAAACACATCTCTGTTTTTCTGGATCAGGGTCTTTACTTCCTGTACTTGTGCTGGGGACAAAGTAGGTGAAATATTTACTTCGGCTGTCTCCTGAGTGTGTGTGGGGTACGTGACCATTAGTGTTTCTCTCTCTCTCCATGCTTTTAACAGGTTTATGTGATATATCTGTTCCTGGGGCCGTCGACCTGGCTGTCGGATACGATAATTAACTTCTCCTATTCTCTCCAGTACTTCATATGGTCCTTTCCATGTGGCTAGTAGTTTGCACTCTACCGTGGGGATCAGCACTAACACCTTATCTCCCGGTTGAAATTCCCTCAGGGTAGCCTGCCGGTTATAAGTGTGCCACTGGTGCTCTTGTGCTTGTCTCATGTGCTCTCTGACGATGGGCATGACTGTGGCTATCCTGTTTTGCATTGCCGTGACGTGCTCTATGACACTAGTATACGGGGTGGATTGGTGTTCCCAGGTTTCCCGGGCGATGTCTAAGATTCCCCGGGGGTGCCTTCCATATACCAGCTCGAAGGGAGAAAACCCCAGCGAGGCTTGAGGAACCTCTCTAATGGCAAACATCAGATATGGCAACATGCAATCCCAGTTTTTCCCATCCTTGTCGATTACCTTCCTGAGCATTGACTTCAGGGTCCGGTTGAATCTCTCAACCAGCCCGTCCGTCTGTGGATGGTAAACTGATGTCCTCAACTGTTTCACCTGCCACAATTTACAAAGGTCTGCCATAAGGCGGGACATAAAGGGGGTCCCCTGGTCAGTAAGGATCTCCTTTGGGACCCCGACCCTGGTGAACAATAGCACTAGTTCCTTGGCGATATTTTTGGAAGCCATTGTCCGAAGGGGAATGGCTTCTGGGTAGCGAGTGGCATAATCTAGAATGACCAGAATGTATTGGTGCCCTCTGGCAGATTTGGGTAGTGGGCCCACTATATCCATCGCTATCCTCTCAAATGGTGTTTTGATTATGGGGAGTGGCACTAACGGGCTTCTAAACGCTGGTCGGGGAGCTGTTACCTGGCACTCCGGGCACTCTCCACAATGCCGAGCCACTTCAGCCTGAATTCCTGGCCAGTAAAACCTCCTTACAATCCGGTCTCGGGTTTTATCGATACCAAGGTGTCCACCCAGAATGTGCCCATGAGCTAGATCCAGTACTGTCTTCCTGTACCGGGTGGGGACCAACAACTGTTCCACCACATCAACCCCTATTTTTGAGACTCTGTACACCAAACCATTTTTCATGATGAAGTGGGGAAAACTATTAGGCATCATCCTATCATTTATGGGAGTACCATCTACGACCTGCACGTCTGCTCTGCCTTGCTGCAGGGTTGGATCCTGGTGTTGGGCCGTCCCGAAATTAGTAATGGACCCTGCCAGATCTGCTGGTTCTAGATAGTCGTCCTCTGGATTCAGATCGACCCCAGCTCCACTAGTACTGGGCTGTTCATTATCAACGAGGTGTGCCACTTCATCCTCATCCTCCCCTACTAGTACCTGTTAGGTTGGCCCCTGGGAGACCTCTTTTCTTGGCCTTGGTTGACGGCCCCATGCTTCTTCCTGCTTGGTCAGGGTTGTTGGCTTCTCAAATATGCCATTCTTTTGGCCTACCTTCGCAAAGTTAGGAAAGTATCTACCCAATATTACATCATATGGCATCTTTGGGACCACGCCGACCTCATAATCCAGCAGACCGTCCTCAGTTTGTATGCTCACTAAGGCTGTGGGGTACAGACGGGTATCCCCATGAATGCACGTAACACTGATATCCTGACTTGTATCCAGTTTATGCGTTGGCACTAGGTTTGCAACGACCAGGGTTAGCATACTGCCGGAATCCAGTAGTGCTTCAACCTCTTTCCCTTCAACCTTCACCCTGCACATATGTTTGTTTCTTGATCTTTCAAGTACAGTGGTTACCACGGGACATGCATACCATATCTCATCTTTTTCACCGAGGTTACATTGCATTGGCTCTTCTTTAATAGGGCAGTAGGCTGCAATATGTCCCGGTCGATTACAATTGTAACAGATAATAGGGTTTCGGGGGGGAGACCTCTTCGACCCCCAGTCCCGGTTTCCGGTTTTTCCCTTAGTGTCTCGGCCCGATTCTGATTCTTTCCTCATGGCCCCACGCTGCTCTCCTCCCCCTCCACCTGTTGGGACAGTCTTACCCTGTCCGCTGGTTCGCCCAGGCCTGGGGAATGGGAATCTTTCCTCCTGCGCCTGCTCAGCTTTTCCTGCCGTACAATACCGTTCAACCAGGCCCACGAGATGGTCGGCGGAAAGTAAATAGTTCTGGCCAACCCATCGTCGCGCTTCTTGGGGTAGACCTCGCTGAAACTGGTTGAGTACGATGGTCTCGACGACCTCGGCGGACGAACGGGTCTCCGGTCGCAACCATTTCCGTGCCAGGTGAATCAAGTCGAACATCTGTGTTCGGGGGGTTGTCCCGGTCTGTAGGAACACTGGTGGAAGCGGTGTGCCCTCACGGTATCGGTCACTCCCAGTCTAGTCAGAATCTCTCCCTTGAGTTTATCGTAATCCTGTGCATCCTTCAACTCCAGGTCGAAATATGCTTTTTGAGTGTCCCCTGCCAGGTATGGTGCCAGAAGCCCTGCCCATTCTTCTTTCGGCCACTTCTCCCTCTCTGCCGTCCTTTCGAAGGTGGTAAGATATGCTTCCACATCATCCTGCGCTGTCATTTTTTGAAGAAAATGATTGGCCCACCTTTGGGTATTTACAGCTGGTAACTGAGCCCCAATTTGGTCCGCTAGCCCCTTTAGGCCTTCTCTTAACTCCCGAGTGTTTCTCTCTTGCTCTACTCTGAGCAGCTGGTTGGTGCGGTGCTGGACCTGTAACGTGTCCTGATACATTCGCATTGCATCCTGATGAGCTATTTGTTGAGCTCTAGTTGCCTCTTGTTGGGCGGCCGCCGCTTGTAACAGGGCCTGTATGGCTCCCTCCATACTCATTTTCCTGAAAAAAAACTGTCCTAACCAAACAAAGCCACAAAAAAAAAAAAAAAACCTGACTCCCCTTTGGAGTGCTAACTAAACTTTTTTTTTTTTTTTTCCTACCTAACCAGCGGTATGGTTAATCTACTGCCCACATTCTCCACCACTTGTGGCAAACCTTTTCAAAGTTAGGAGCGTTTGTCACAAATTAAGTGGGAAACTGTCACCAAAGTCAGCCCAGAATGAAAGTTCTTTCGAACATGACAGTACCTGTGTGTTTGTTTCGCTGTCCTGGTCCACCCAGGCCGCAGGTAAGGTCAAGGATAGCAGGGTTCGGTACACAAATCTGGTTCTCGGTAGGTCCATGTCTAAACGCCAACAGGTAAGTCCAAAACAGTCCAGCTCGTACACGGTAAATCCAGCCAAAGTAGATTGTCTCTTTCTCTATGGTTCATAAATCCTTCCCGCCCTCTCTCTCTCTTCCTGTTTTTTCTTGACCTTTTATCTGTGGGTCGGCTCCACCTTCTGAGGGTTCCCCTTGCTTCTGGGAATTGTAGTTTTGGCAGTCGGCCATTTTGTGATCTGTAGTTCTGATCGGGGTGGCCATTTTAGTGATCGGGCAGAGCCCGTTTATTAGTTCTGCCCTCACATATCTGCCATTTATCACTCGACCCCCTTCTTTGCCACTATATATATATATATATATATATATTACCGGTCAAAAGTTTTAGATCACTGACTCATTCAAGGGTTTTTCTTCATATGTACTATTTTCTACATTGTTGAATAACAGTGAAGACATCAAAACAATGAAATGACACATTAAGAATCATGTAGTAACCAAAAAAACGAATCAAAATATATTTATATTTGAGATACTTCAAAGAATCTTTTGCCTTGATGACAGCTTTGCACACTTTTGGCATTCTCTCAACCAGCTTCATGATGCATTTTAATTAACAGGTGTAACTTGTTAAAAGTTTAAATGTTTCCTTCTTAATGCATTGGAGGCAATCAATTGTGTTGTGACAAGGTAGGGGTGGTATACAGAAGATAGCCCTATTTGGTAAAAGACCAAGTTCATAGTATGGCAAGAACAGCTAAAATAAGCAAAGAGAACCGACAGTCCATCATTACATTAAGACGTGAAGGTCAGTCAATACGGAAAATTTCAAGAACTTTTAAAGTTTCTTCAAGTGCAGTTGCAAAAACCATCAAGCGCTATGATGAAACTTTCTCTCATGAGGACTGCCACAGGAAAGGAAGACCCAGAGTTACCTTTGCTGCAGAGGATAAGTTCATTAGTTACCAGCCTCAGTAATTGCAGCCCAAATAAATGCTTCACGGAGTTGTAGTAACAGACACTTCTCAACATCAACTGTTCAGAGACTGCATGAATCAGGCCTTCATGGTCGAATTGCTGCAAAGAAATCACTACTAAAGGACACCAATAAGAAGCAGAGACTTGCTTGGGCCAAGAAACACGTAGAAATCTGTCCTTTGTTCTGATTAGTCCATATTTTAGATTTTTTGTTCCAGCCGCAGTATCTTTGAGACACAAAGTAGGTGAACGGATGATCTCCGCATGTGTGGTTCACACCGTGAAGCATGGAGGAGGGGGTGTGATGGTGTGGGGGTGCTTTACTGGTGACACTGTATGTGATTTATTTAGAATTCAAGGCACACTTAACCAGCATGGCTACCACAGAATTCTGCAGCGATACGCAATCCCATCTGGTTTGATTCAACACACCTCCAGGCTGTGTAAGGGCTATTTGACCAAGAAGGAGAGTGATGGAGTGCTGCATCAGATGACCTGGCCTCCACAATCACCCAATTTCAACCCAATTGAGATGGTTTGGGATGAGTTGGACCACAGAGTGAAGGAAAGGCAGCCAACAAGTGCTCAGTATATGTGGGAACTCCTTCAAGACTATTGGAAATGCATTCCAGGTGAAGCTGGTTGAGAGAATGCCAAGAGTGTGCAAAGCTGTCATCAAGGCAAAGGGTGTCTACTTTGAAGAATCTGAAATATCACATTTACATAAGTATTCAGACCCTTTACTCAGTACTTTCTTGAAGCACCTTTGGCAGCGATTACAGCCTTGAGTCAATGCCAGAAGCGTCATACCCAAGAAGACTCAAACTTATTCCATTCTTAAATGAAAGAAGTTTGGAACCACCAAGAATCTTCCTAGAGCTGGCCGCCTGGCCAAACTGAGCGATCGGGGGAGAAGGACCTTGGTCAGGGATGTGACCAAGAATCCGATGGTCACTCTAAGAGAGCTCTAGAGTTCCTCTGTGGAGATGGAAGAACCTTCCAGAAGGACAACCATCTCTGCAGCACTCCACCAATCAGGCCTTTATGGTAGAGTGGCCAGACTGAAGCCACTCCTCAGTAAAAGGCACATGACAGCCCACTTTGAGTTTGCCAAAAGGCACCTAAATGACTCTCAGACCATGAGAAACAAGATTCTCTGATCTGATGAAACAAAGATTGAACTCTTTGGCCTGAATGCCAAGCGTCACATCTGGAGGAAATCTGGCACCATCACTACGGTGACGCATGGTCGTGGCAGCATCATGCTGTGCGGATGTTTTTCAGTGGCAGGGACTGGAAGACTAGTGTGGATTGAGGCAAAGATGAATGGAGCAAAGTACAGAGAGATCCTTGATGAAAACCTGCTCCAGTGTGCTCAGGAACTCAGACTGGGGCATAGGTTCACCTTCCAACAGGACAACAATCATAAGCACACAATCAAGACAATGCAGGAGTGGTTTCGGGACAAGTCTCTGAATGTCCTTGAGTGGCCGATTGAACATCTCTGAAGAGACCTGAAAATAGCTGTGCAGCGACGCGCTCCATCCAACCTGATAGAGCTTGAGAGGATCTGCAGAGAAGAATGGGAGAACTTCTCCAAATACAGGTGTGCCAAGCTTGTAGCGTCATAACCAAGAAGACTCGAGGCTGTAATCGCTGCCAAAGGTGCTTCGACAAAGTACTGAGTAAAGGGTCTCTGAAAACGTATGTAAATGTGATATTTCAATGTTTATTTTATTTATTAATTATTGTGTCATTATGGAGTATTGTGTGTAGATTGATGAGAATGTCATAATTTTAGAATAATGCTGTAACGTAACAAAATGTGGAAAAAGTCAAGAGGTCTGAATACTTTCCGAATGCACTGTACAAGTCCCATGCCAGTATTTATATTAACCACCAGACAACAAGAAAGAGAAAGAAAACAGTTACAGTGAGGGAAAAAAGTATTTGATCCCCTGCTGATTTTGTACGTTTGCCCACTGACAAAGAGATGATCAGTCTATAATTTTAATGGTAGGTTCAGTTGAACAGTGAGAGACAGAATAAAAACAAAAAATCCAGAAAAACGCATGTCAAAAATGTTAGAAATGATTTGCATTTTAATGAGGGAAATAAGTATTTGACCCCTCTGCAAAACATGACTTAGTACTTGGTGGCAAAACCCTTGTTGGCAAAACCCTTGTTGGCAATCACAGAGGTCAGACGTTTCTTGTAGTTGGCCACCAGGTTTGCACATATCTCAGGAGGGATTTTGTCCCACTCCTCTTTGCAGATCTTCTCCAAGTCATTAAGGTTTCGAGGCTGACGTTTGGCAACTCGAACCTTCAGCTCCCTCCACAGATTTTCTATGGGATTAACGTCTGGAGACTGGTTAGGCCACTCCAGGACCTTAAAACTTCTTGAGGCTACCTGGGACGTTAGCGTGCCACCTGTGGCGCACCCTATCAACAGCAGGTGCATTTCAAGAGCGGCAAATTTGAAACCAAATAAATGTACAAATTCAAATTTCTCAAACATACAACTAACTTACAGCCTTTGAAAGATAAACATCTTCTTAATCTAACCACGTTTACCGATTTCAAAAAGGTTTTACGGGGAAAGCATAAAGTTAGGTTATGTTAGGAGAGTACATTGACAATAGCTGTGTGCAATGCATTGTCGATTCAAAGACATGCGTCACCAAAACCATACAATCAGCTAAAATTATGCACTAACCTTTTACAATCTCCATCAGATGACACTCCTAGGACATTTTGTTAGACAATGCATGCATTTTTAGTTCTATCAAGTTCATATTTATATCTAAAAACAGTGTTTTACTATGGCGTTGATGTTCAGGAAATCGTTTCCCTCCAATACCGGCAGTCAAGTCATGACGACAAAATAATTAATTAATATTAGAAAACATTGCTAAAATATTATATTGTCATTCAAAGAATTATAGATTTACATCTCTTGAACGCAATGGACTTGTCAGATTTTAAATTAACCTTACTGGGAAATCACACTTTGCAATAATCTGAGCACTGCGCCAGAAAAATACGCATCGCGATACAGACTAACTGCCATGTTGGAGGAATCTAAAATCGAAAATACTATATAAATAATCCATTACCTTTGATTCTCTTCATCAGATGTCACTTCCAAAGAGTCCCAGGTCCATAACGAATGTAGTTTTGTTCAAAAAAGCTCATCATTTATGTCGAAAAACCTCCGTGTTGTAGCGCATGATCTAAGCCAGCCGGACTTCACTTCACTTCAAGAACGGAAAAAATATATTTCCGTTCGTTCAAACATGTCAAACGTTGTATCGCATAAATCATTAGGGCCTTTTTTAACCAGAACATGAATAAAATTCAAGGCGGACCATTGGGTTTTCTTTTAAAACGTTTCGGAATGAGAGTACCCACCATCAAATCGCGCGCCAGGGTGAATGATGGACCATCACGTTCCATGGCTCTTATTCGGTCAGATCTCACTGTAGAACACTCAAAACACTTTGTAAAGGCTGGGGACATCTTGTGGAAGCAATAGGAAGTGCCAGAATATACTTCACCCCCTTTGTTTTTCAATGGCATAGGCTCAAAGTCAATTCAACACATCAGGTATCCACTTCCTGTCAGAATCTGTCTCAGGGTTTTGCCTGCCAAATGAGTTCTGTTATACTCACAGACACCATTCAAACAGTTTTTGAAACTTTAGGGTGTTTTCTATCCATATATAATAAGTATATGCATATTGTAGTTACTGGGTAGGTGTAGGAGGCATTTAAAAATGGGCACATCTTTTTTCAAAAAAGTCTCAATACTGCCCCCTATACCCTAACAGGTTAATGTCCTTTTTCTTGAGCCACTCCTTTGTTGCCTTGGCCGTGTGCTTTGGGTCATTGTCATGCTGGAATACCTATCCACGACCCATTTTCAATGCCCTGGCTGAGGGAAGGAGGTTCTCACCCAAGATCTGACGGTACATGGCCACGTCCATCGTCCCTTTTGTCGTGACGTTGTATTAGTTAATGTGACGACTGCTGCTCATCGAATGATTAATAGTTTATAATTGCGTGATTAAATGAATTAAGCAATGAATCAAGCAATTATTAACTCATTAACCTGGGGCACCATGGGAACATTGTTTTGATTGAGTTTCTATTTCCCAAATTAACTCAAAGGATATCAGAATATCGATTACAACAGTCGCTAAATTAATCAATTTCCTCTACAGTCTCATAATCTGAACGTCGTATAATCCGGGAATCTGCACGGACCCGGGCTTTACCACTGAATTTACCACACCAATCTTAGTTGATTATTTATTTACTAGCAAGCTAAAATGATGATAAAAATGCACATACACAAAACACAGTCTAGCTATTGATTAGGACTTAGTATAACGGGCCAACACACTATGGCGCTTGTTACCCAAAAATGGGGATTTTAAAGAGAGAGAAATAAAGGAAGTACACGAGAGAAATATACATTTGGGTTCATTTGTCAGCCATGCTTATTTAAAATTAGCCTTGCCCCGAACTGCCGCTCTTATGGGTCAGAATATAATGATGTAATTACGTGTTGGAGTTCTCAGGTGGGAAGCTCCGCGTGGGTCGTTTAGGCTTCTAAATGACGCAGTTCTCCGGCGCAACTCTCTGGTTGTCCTCACGATGTCAGTGTCCTTCTTGGCTAAGTGGTCTGATCCTCACCCTTGATCGGAAAGGGGTCTTCTGAGGACAGACAGCTCTGTAGCTCAGAGCTCACAGCTTCGGCTCGAATGGTGTCGATACCACGATTCAATGGAGAGTGGAGGCTGGGTGGTTCGGCTTGAATTCACCCGCTTAGACACAGCTACTCGTCCGTAGCTCGTGTAGAAAAATATTTCTTTGTCTTCAACCTTGTGTTTCGTTTTGGGGTTCGTCGACTTTGTTAGACCTTAGCTGCAGCTTGGGGTCAATAGTCTCCTATGTTAATTCTTCACTCTCCTGTCTTATACCCTCGGGTCAGAAGTGGGTGTAACCGCCTTTAGGGCAATTCTCTGGGCGGACCAAGTAAAGGGGGCAAGGCTTAGATTTGGCTAAAAATCCGATTTTAGACACTAACTTCACATTTCATCTTTACCAAAACATTCTGTTTGATTTGGATATTTTCCAAACAGCGTACAATGTATAAACATCAGGCATATACTGGGAAAACTCTTAAAGGTACAATGTTTTCATAATAACGTCATCTCTTAACCTTTAAAAACAAATACAAAAGTTACATACATTTTAATATTCCACTTTTCGTCATAACCACCATTGTGGCTGACGGAAACCATTGTTCCAAAGTCCCTTTATTGCATGTTTAATGTTCTGAGGCCAGTTCTCCATTGTTAGGACAAAGGAATTTCTCTGTGGCCTAAGTTTTATTATGGGCGTGAGGTGTCATAAAACCCCCACATCTTCAGACCCCTAGATCTCTCCTCCTCTGTTGGGGGTTTGGGAGATAATATGTAGGGTGGTGGTCTCCTGTACCCTGACCTGATCAGGACAGTCATGACACTTTGATGCGGTGAAGTTGTCCTGTCCCCTTAGCAGAAAAACACCCCCAAAGCATAATGTTTCCACCTCCATGTTTGACGGTGGGGATGGTGTTTCTGGGGTCATAGGCAGCATTCCTCCTCCTCCAAACACGGTGAGTTGAGTTGATGGCAAAGAGCTCCATTTTGGTCTCATCTGACCACAACACTTTCACCCAGTTGTCCTCTGAATCATTCAGATGTTCATTGGCAAACTTCCGACGGGCATGTATATGTGCTTTCTTGAGCAGGGGGACCTTGCGGGCGCTGCAGGATTTCAGTCCTTCACGGCGTAGTGTGTTAACAATTGTTTTCTTGGTGACTATGGTTCCAGCTGCCTTGAGATCATTGACAAGATCCTCCCGTGTAGTTCTGGGCTGATTCCTCACCGTTCTCATGATCATTGCAACTCCAAGAGGTGAGATCTTGCATGGAGGCCCAGGCCGAGGGAGATTGACAGTTCTTTTGTGTTTCTTCCATTTGCGAATAATCGCACCCACTGTTGTCACCTTCTCCCCAAGCTGCTTGGCGATGGTCTTGTAGCCCATTCCAGCCTTGTGTAGGTCTACAATCTTGTCCCTGACATCCTTGGGGAGCTCTTTGGTCTTGGCCATGGTGGAGAGTTTGGAATCTGATTGATTGATTGCTACTGTGGACAGGTGTCTTTTATACAGGTAACAAGCTGAGATTAGGAGCACTCCCTTTAAGAGTGTGCTCCTAATCTCAGCTCGTTACCTGTATAAAAGACACCTGGGAGCCAGAAATCTTTCTCATTGAGAGGGGGTCAAATACTTATTTCCCTCATTAATTAAAATGCAAATCAACTTATAACATTTTTGACATGCGTTTTTCTGGATTTTTTTGTTGTTATTCTGTCTCTCACTGTTCAAATAAATCTACCATTAAAATTATAGACTGATCATTTCTTTGTCAGTGGGCAAACGTACAAAATCAGCAGGGGATCAAATACTTTTTTCTCTCACTGTATGAGCTGAACATAACCAATGGAAGGGAGGACAGTAGCAGGTGTGGTTTGTGACAACTATGATTTCCCAACGTAACCAATTCAATTGCAGTTATTCCGTTACAAATTTTTCTGTAATTCTTCTTCTTATAGTAAAAATAATTTAATTGAACTTAGCTGCAAAAAATAGAAAGGATATTTTTCACCCATCACGTTATGTTGAGTGTAAAAGTAATCATTTGAATCAGGTCCTATACGCCACATTGTGAATTATTTGTCAACTTTAGTTGTGAATTATACAAACCTTAGAATTTCGTAGAAAGCGAAACATAAATGGGATGTATCATGTAAAAATCGTCTGTCCTCGGTTGTAACACTGACTACCGAGTTCCAAACAATGTCAGCACAAGAACTGTTCATTGGGAGCTTCATGAAATGGGTTTCCATGGCCGTGCAGCCGCAGACAAGCATAAGATCACAATGCGCAATGCCAAGCGTCGGCTGGAGTGGTGTAAAGCTTGCTGCAATTGGACTCTGGAGCAGTGGAAACACGTTCTTTAGAGTGAAGAATCACACTTCACCATCTGGCAGTCTGAAGTACGAATCTGGGTTTGGCGGATGTCAGGAGAACCCTACTTGCCCGAATGCATAGTGCCAACTGTAAAGTTTGGTAGAGGAGGAATAATGGCCTGGGGCTTTTTTTCATGGTTGGGGCTAGGTCCCTTAGTTCCAGTGAAGGGAAATCATAACGTTACAGCATACAATGACATTCTAGACGATTCTGTGCTTCTAACCAGTTTGGGGAAGGCCCTTTCCTGTTTTAGCATAACAATGCCCTCATGCACAAAACGATTTCCGTGTAGAAATGGTTTGTCGAGATCGGTTTGGAAGAACTTGACTGGCCTGCACAGACCCCTGACCTCAACCCCATCGAACACCTTTGTGATGAATTGGAACACCGACAGCGAGTCAGGCCTAATCAGTGCCCGACCTCACTAACGCTCTAGCGGCTGAATGGAAGCAAGTCCCCGCAGCAATGTTTCAACATCTAGTGGAAAGCCTTCCCAGAAGAGTAGAGGCTGCTATAGCAGCAAAAAGGGGACCAGCTCCATATTAATGGTAATGATTTTAGAATGAGATGTTCGACGAGCAGGTGTACTTTTGGTCATGTGGTGTATGTAAAATTTGTTTTGATTTAGAATGGCCCATTATCAAATGGGCAGGAACAGGGGCAGAGGAAATATGTCATCAGTATGTTCTCGAATAGCGAATGGAGGCCGCTTTCCTGACGGTTCGTTTTTCAATGATGCTGGGTAGGCTACTTCGGTTTTATAGCGGAGCATGTGTTTAATATAAAAACACTTATTTCACTCCAAGGATCAACCACTGTTTGAGGAGCATGGTCGGTGCTGATGAGAAAGGATTACTATTTTATGAGCATGGCCTTATTTCTATTACAGCATATTGGATGAATGTCATTCATATTCCATTCACCCAGTTCAATGTAACATCGATAGGTTTAGGCTACTACATGATACTGGAATTTTCCCTGTACCCATCATGAAGTTGCTACTACCTAGCCTATGAATTAAATTTGACAACGTACTGTAGGTCGAGAGAATTTTTGAGTAATCAAGGTCACAGACAGTGACACATTCAATACCTCCTTGCACACCTTTGCCTGCATCTAGCTGATCTAGGGTGTAATCATTAGTCCAAGAGTTACAAATGAGAGTTTCTATTGGACAAATTCAGGTATGTTCATCATAATAAAATAAAATAAAATGTTATATGTCACATGCGCCGAATGCAACCTTACCGTGAAATGATTACTTACAAGCCCTTAACCAACAATGCAGTTTTAAGGGAATAGAGTTAAGAAAATATTTACTAAATAAACTACATTTAAAAAAATAAAAAAAGTAACACAATAAATGAACAATAATGAGGCAATATACAGGGGGTACCGGTACCGAGACAATGTGGTTAGTTGAGCTCATTTAGTTGAGCTCATTTGTACATGTAGGTAGGTGTAAAGTGACTATGCATCGATAATCAACAGCGAGTATCGTGCAAACAGTCCGGGTGGCCATTTGATTAATTGTTCAGCAGCCTTATGGCTTGGGGGTAGTAGCTATTAAGGAGCATTTTGGACCTATACTTGGCGCTCCGGTTCCGCTTGTTGTGCGGTAGCAGAGAGAACAGTCTATGAATTTGGTGACTGGAGTCTTTGACCATTTTTTGGCCTTCCTCTGACACTGCCTAGTATATAGGTCTTGGATGGCAGGAAGCTTGGCTCCAGTGACGCACTGGGCTGTACACACTACCCTCTGTAGCGACTTATGGTCGGATGCCGAGCAGTTGCCATACCAGGCAGTGGAGCAACCGGTCAGGAAGCTCTCGATGTGCAGCTGTTGAGCTTTTTGAGGATCTGGGGATCTATGCCAATGTAACCGATGTAAAATGGCTAGTTAGTTAGCGGTGGTGCGCGCTAATAGCGTTTCAATCGGTGACGTCACTCGCTCTGCGACCTTAAGTAGTTGTTTACCTTGCGCTGCAAGGGCCGCGGCTTTTGTGGCGCGATGGGTAATGATGCTTCGTGGGGTGTCAGTGGTTAATGTGTGCAGAGGGTCCCTGGTTCAAGCCCAGGTTGGGGGCGAGGAGAGGGACGGAAGCTATACTGTTACACCAAATCTTTTCAGTCATCTGAGGGGGAAAAGGCATTGTCGTGCCCTCTTCACAACTTTCTTGGTGTGTTTGGACCATGATAGTTTGTTTGTGATGTTGATACCAAGGAACTTGAAACTCTCGACCCCACTACAGCCCTGTCAATGGGAATGGGGGCATGTTTGGCCCTCCTTTTCCTGTAGTCCACGATCATCTCCTTTGTCTTCCTCACATTGAGGGAGAGGTTGTTGTCCTGGCACCACACTGGCAGGTCTCAGACCTCCTCCCTATAGGCTGTCTCATTGTTGTCGGTGATCAGGCCTACCACCGTTGTGTCATCAGCAAACTTAATGATGGTGTTGGAGTCGTGCTTGGCCACGCAGTCATGGGTGAACAGGGATTGCAGGAGGGGAATAAGCATGCAGCGTGGCAGATGTGTTGTTGCCTACCCTTACCACCTGGGGGGCGGCCCGTCAGGAAGACCAGTTGCAGAGGGAGGTGTTTCTTCCCAGGGTCCTTAGCTTAATGAGGAGCTTCGTGGGCACTATGGTGTTGAACGCTGAGCTGTAGTCAGTGAACAGCATTCTCACATAGGTGCTCCTTTTGTCCAGGTAGTAAAGGGCAGTGTGGAGTGCGATTGAGATTGCATCATCTGTGGATCTGTTTGGACGTATGTGAATTGGATCGGGTCTAGGGTTTCAGGGATGATGGTGTTAATGTTAGCCATGACCAGCCTTTTTAAAGCACTTCATGGCTACTGATTTAAGTGCTACAGGGCGGTAGTTATTTAGGTAGGTTACCTTCGCTTTCTTGGGCACAGGGTCTATGGTGGTCTGCTTGAAAGATGTAGCTATTACAGGCTCAGTCAGGGAGAGGTTGAAAATGTCAGTGAAGACACCTGCCAGTTTGTCCGTGTATGCTCTGAGTACATGTCCTGGTAATCCGTCTGGCCCCGCGGCCTTGTGAATGTTGACCTGTTTACAGGTCTTGCTCACATCGGCTACGGAGAGCGTGATCACACAGTCGTCCGGAACAGCTGGTGCTCTCATGCATGCTTCAGTGATGCTTACCTCAAAGCGACATTAAAATGCATTTAGCCCATCTGGTAGGCTCGCTCTCTCCCTCCCTCTCCATCTCCCTCTCTCTCTCTTACTTCGTTCAAAACTGTTCAACTATTGTCTCTCTTTCTTTGAGTCAACTACTCACAACATGTTATGCACTGCAGTGCTAGCTAGCTGTAGCTTATTCTTTCAGTACTAGATTCTTTCTCTGATCATTTGATTGGGTGGACAACATGTCAGTTCATGTTGTCCACACAATCACTGAGGAGTTCACTGAGGAGAATGGTCTTCCCCTTCCTCCTCTGAGGAGCCTCCACTGATGTTCTCATTGAGTGACAAGTGATATTCCGCCCAAACTCTGTATACCATGGGCTCTCCAACCCTGTTCCTGCAGCTACCCAGTGCTTAATTTGGGAAATCAAGTGAAATCTGTTCGGGAACATCGCTAACATGTTTTCACAACAAACCATATTTAATTAAACTGTTGACAGCCCCTCCACAAGCTCGAGAAAGGAATGAATGAGAGAGAGAAGGAAGAATGAAACACAGGGTGGTAATACAGTGTCTTCAGAAAGTATTCATAGCCTTTAACTTATTGCACATTTTGTTGTGTTACAAAATGAATTAAATATACTTTTTTGTCACCCATTGATACACAATACCCCATAATGACAAAGTGAAAACATATTTTTACAAAGTTATTGAAAATGAAATACAGAAATATCTAATTTACATAAGCAGCCTGGTCACCCATGATATAAGTCAGTATTCAACATCCATCCATGTCTGAGGACATCAGGAGATTACATGAAAACCAGCCACTAAGGGCCACAGCGAGCACTGTTACCTTCAAGGTGCGTGGCAGGTAGCCTAGTGGTTAGAGTGTTGGGCCTGTAACCAAAAGGTTGCTGACAAGGAAAAAGCTGTCATTCTGCCCCTGAACAAGGCACTTAACCCACTGTTCCCCGGTAGGCTGTTATTGTAAAAAAAATATTTGTTCTTAACTGACTTTCCTAGTTAAATTAATATATATATATATATATATATATTAACTTTTGATTTTGGTTTAGCTAGGGCGGTTTGTATCTGCCTGTCATTCCAAAGGTTGCAAGTTAGAATCCAACCTTGGAAAGTTGCTTTTGATATTTTTGTTTAAAGCCTATCCCAAATGTTAACCCTTACCTTAACCATTCAGAGTTAATGCCTAACCTAAAGTTTTCTCCTATCATAGCCATGTAACTGTTTTAAAGTCACCATTGACCTCATGGTGAAATCCCTGAGATGTTTCCTTCCTTTACGGCCACTGAGTTAGGAAGGACACCTGTATCTTTGTAGTGATTGGGTGTATTGATACAACATCCAAAGTGTAATTAATAACTTCACCATGCTCAAAGGGATATTCATTGTCTGCTTGTTCTATTTTTACCCATCTACCAACAGGTGCCCTTCTTTGTGAGGCATTGGAAAACTTCCCAGGTCTTTATGGTTGAATCTGTGTTTGAAATTCACTGCTGGACTGAGGGACCTAACAGATAATTGTATGTGTGGGTAGTCATTCAAAAATCATGTTAAACACTATTACTGCACTTGCAACTTATTATGTGACTTATTAAGCATTTTTTTTACTTCTAAACTTATTTAGGCTTGCCATATCAAAGGGGTATAATACTTATTGACTGAAATTTCAGCTTTTAATTTGTAACTAATTTGTAAAAAAAACCAAAAAAACCAACATATTTACACTTTGCCATTATGTGTTATTGTGTGTAGGCCAATGACGAACATCTAAGTTTGATCAATTTTAAATTCAGGCTGTAACAACAAAATTAGGAAAAAGTCAAGTGGTGTGAATACTTTCTGAAGGCACTATATATTCTGTATAGCTAAAGGTAATGTGTCAGCCTATTAATTATGAAAATATATATATTTTTAAAGCCCTATTACTAGGCTATTTAAAACCAAATGAAAATGTACTATAATTTTAGGCCGACTGTAAGCCGCTCTGCGCAATCATTGAACCAACAGCATTGCCTAGGGCTATTCGTTGTTTCCCAGACTCATGGATAGGGTCCTGCACGTTATCGCAATTAAGGCTGATCTTTAGGATGGGAGGCACTGTTAGGAGAGCCTCTCTCCGTTAAAATGGAACAGCTGAAAAGCACAGTGACAAAATTACATTATCTGCTTGCTTGGTTTGACATTAAGAAGAGTTGTTTTAAATGTAGTGCAGCGGTGCAGCGTAATGTAGTGCAGCGTAATGTAGTGCAGCGTAATGTGGTGCAGCGTAATGTAGTGCAGCGTAATGTGGTGCAGCGTAATGTGGTGCAGCGTAATGTGGTGCAGCGTAATGTGGTGCAGCGTAATGTGGTGCAGCGTAAAGTGGTGCAGCGTAATGTGGTGCAGCGTAATGTGGTGCAGCGTAATGTGGTGCAGCGTAAAGTGGTGCAGCGTAATGTGGTGCAGCGTAATGTGGTGCAGCGTAATGTAGTCCAGCGTAATGTGGTGCAGCGTAATGTGGTGCAGCGTAATGTGGTGCAACGTATTGTGGTGCAGCGTAATGTGGTGCAGCGTAATGTGGTGCAGCGTAATGTGGTGCAGCGTAATATTGTACAGCGTAATGTGGTGCAGCGTAATATTGTACAGCGTAATGTGGTGCAGCGTAATGTGGTGCAGCGTAATGTGGTGCAGCGTATTGTGGTGCAGCGTAATGTGGTGCAGCGTAATGTGGTGCAGCTTAATGTGGTGCAGCGTAATGTGGTGCAGCGTAATGTGGTGCAGCGTAATGTAGTGCAGCGTAATGTAGTGCAGCGGTGCAGCATAATGGAGTGCAGCGGTGCAGCGTATTGTAGTGCAGCGTAATGTACAGTAGTGCAGCGTAATGTACAGTAGTGCAGCGTAATGTAGTGCAGCGTATTGTAGTGCAGCGTATTGTAGTGCAGCACAATGTAGTGCAGAGCAATGTAGTGCAGCGTATTGTAGTGCAGCATAATGTAGTGCAGCGTAATGTAGTGCAGTGTAATGTAGTGCAGCGTAATGTAGTGCAGCGGTGCAGCATAATGTAGTGCAGTGTAATGTAGTGCAGCACAATGTATTGCAGCGCAATTTAGTGCAGCGTAATGTAGTGCAGCGTATTGTAGTGCAGCGTAATGTAGTGAAGTGTAGAGTAGTGCAGCGTAATGTAGTGCAGCGGTGCAGCGTAATGTAGTGCAGCGTAATGTGGTGCAGCGTAATGTGGTGCAGCGTAATGTGGTGCAGCGTAAAGTGGTGCAGCGTAATGTGGTGCAGCGTAATGTGGTGCAGCGTAATGTGGTGCAGCGTAAAGTGGTGCAGCGTAATGTGGTGCAGCGTAATGTGGTGCAGCGTAATGTAGTCCAGCGTAATGTGGTGCAGCGTAATGTGGTGCAGCGTAATGTGGTGCAACGTATTGTGGTGCTGCGTAATGTGGTGCAGCGTAATGTGGTGCAGCGTAATGTGGTGCAGCGTAATATTGTACAGCGTAATGTGGTGCAGCGTAATATTGTACAGCGTAATGTGGTGCAGCGTAATGTGGTGCAGCATAATGTGGTGCAGCGTATTGTGGTGCAGCGTAATGTGGTGCAGCGTAATGTGGTGCAGCTTAATGTGGTGCAGCGTAATGTGGTGCAGCGTAATGTGGTGCAGCGTAATGTAGTGCAGCGTAATGTAGTGCAGCGGTGCAGCATAATGGAGTGCAGCGGTGCAGCGTATTGTAGTGCAGCGTAATGTACAGTAGTGCAGCGTAATGTACAGTAGTGCAGCGTAATGTAGTGCAGCGTATTGTAGTGCAGCGTATTGTAGTGCAGCACAATGTAGTGCAGAGCAATGTAGTGCAGCGTATTGTAGTGCAGCATAATGTAGTGCAGCGTAATGTAGTGCAGTGTAATGTAGTGCAGCGTAATGTAGTGCAGCGGTGCAGCATAATGTAGTGCAGTGTAATGTAGTGCAGCACAATGTATTGCAGCGCAATTTAGTGCAGCGTAATGTAGTGCAGCGTATTGTAGTGCAGCGTAATGTAGTGAAGTGTAGAGTAGTGCAGCGTAATGTAGTGCAGCGGTGCAGCGTAATGTAGTGCAGTGTAATGTAGTGCAGCGTAATGTAGTGGAGCGTAATGTAGTGCAGCGTAATGAACGGTATTGCACTGTAATGTACAGTAGTGCAGCGTAATGTAGTGCAGCGTATTATAGTGCAGCTTAATGTAGTACAGCGTAATGTAGTGCAGCGTATTGTAGTGCAGCGTAATGTAGTGCAGCGTAATGTAGTGCAGCGTAATGTACAGTATTGCAGCGTAATGTACAGTTGTGCAGCGTATTGTACTGTAGTGCAGCGTATTGTAGTACAGCGTAATGTAGTGCAGCGTAATGCAGTGCAGCATAACGTAGTGAGCGTAATGAAGTGCAGCGTAATGTACAATAGTGCAGTATAATGTAGTGCAGCGTAATGTACAGTAGTGCAGCATGATGTGGTGCAGCGTAATGTACAATAGTACAGTATATTGTAGTGCAGCGTAATGTACAGTAGTGCAGTGTAATGTAGTGCAGCATAATGTAGTAATGTAGTGCAGCGTAATGTAGTGCAGCGTAATGTACAGTAGTGCAGCGTAATGTAGCGCAGCGTAATGTAGTGCAGCGTAATGTACAGTAGTGCAGTGTAATGTTGTGCAGCGTAATATACAGTAGTGCAGCGTAATGTAGTGCAGCGTAATGTCGTGCAGCGTAATGTACAGTAGTGCAGTGTAATGTTGTGCAGCGTAATATACAGTAGTGCAGCGTAATGTAGTGCAGCGTAATGTACAGTAGTGCAACGTATTGTAGTGCAGCGTAATGTAATGCAACGTATTTTAGATTGAACTACATTAGGATGAGGCTTTGTGTCGACTGTCAGTATTAGCTGAGAGTAAAACTATAGGGCTTTGAAATGACAAACTATTGACTGACAAACTTCAAGAAGGACAACAAACAAACAGTCAGGGTTGCATAGATTATTGTTGGTTTATTTAAAAATAAAGCTCTATGGTTGTTTACTGCAGTATGTATGAAAAATGAGAAAATCAAAGTCTGTATGAAAAATTTGAAAATCAGAGTATGTTTGAAAAATGAGAAAATCAGAGTCTGTGTATTTTGTGGTTGCAAAGTGTATAAAACACACAATTACAAACATGTGAATGTGGTGGTTGCGAAATCACATTTTGTCACAGTGGATTTGGTGGTTTCTAAACATCCATGGTCTGAATCCTTCAGTTGCAGTTTCATTTCACCAGTTACAGTAGGTCACGTTTTGAATGTGTTTATTATGTGTATGAAGAGCAGTATGAGAAACTGTATCTGAGCATCCCATACCAGAAATGAAATATATTTTTTATTCTCTTCCCCATCCTTCCACACCTCCATCCCTCCCTTTCCCTAGACCTTTGTTCCTACAACACTCCATTTCCCCATCCCTCCATCCCTCATCCTCCCCAGACCTCGTTCCCCAGATCTCGTTTTTACAAGAAAGGTTTTAGTGAGTCACCATAAAAGCAATGAGGAGCAACTAAAGTGTACAACAGAGACAGACCCCTGTAAAGACCATCAGTCCACTCAACCTTCCTCAGCAGCCCTTATTAAACTGTCCTGAACCTGAACCGTCAGAGAGATAGAGAGTGAGAGAGGTGGGGAGGCTTAGGGTGAAAAGAGACAGCAAGTGATTTTTTTTGCAATGGGGACATTTCTTGCTCCAGAGATCATAAACAACCTGGATGTAATCTCAAACAGAGAAATGCCACAGAACCAAGCCTGATTAAAAAAACAAAAACTGAACTCACTCATTGGCAGCACGTTTATTTCCATTAAAATGGAATTGCTATTTCAGTTTTCAGCATTGTTTAACTTTGTAACTGCAGTATTTCTCAGTTAAGTAACCATAAACACACTCATAGAAATCCATTCATAGCCCAATACAGATAACCTTGTCATCATAAAATCTGCTGCAAAGTCTCCCACTGTTAGAAATTATATCCTGTTTTGAATACATTGACCACATCAATTGTCCAGTCCTCATTCTGTGGTACTGTAGACTAGGGTATCCCTTCTGCAGGACTATATGAGTGAGGAAGATAGTGAGTTTAGTGACCCATTCAAATATTCCCCAGTTTACAACTGAATTGACCTCTCTGATATTGACATCAGGTATGTAAATAAATAATTGCATACTGTGTGAGCATACTAAGATGTATAGCTATATATCTATGGGTCTCTGTAATGTCTGACAAAATATAGAAAAATAGTATGGCTGACAAAGATAGAAAGAGGGTGAGAGAGAGAGAGAGAGAGAGGCTGAAAGGGGAGACAGAAAGAGATGCTATAGAGAAGGCAGTGAGCAGGAGAGTTATCAAAGTGGCTCTATGCATTCAAATGAGTTTATTGATCGTCCAGCAGATCGATTCTGTATTTATAACACATGGGAAGGCTGAATCAATGCATACTTAATGTGTAAAGAGGCGGGGGGGGGGGCACTGGGGCAGGATGGGGGCAAGAGGTGGGCAGCCAGGGGTGGCGGGGATAGAGAGCTGGAGGCTTGTTAAATAATAAGCGTTTACATTTTCTGTCTATTCAGCACTGGTGGGCCTGTGCGTTTGGAATGTTTTAGTACAGGGGGTTACAGTCACATCCTTCACATTATGCCTTATTCACTGATAAGCCACTGTCAGTCAAACCCAGCAGGTGAACCATGATGTATGATGTATGACGTCCAATATGAACCATAACCATGCTCAGTAAACAACTCCTATGAAGTTACACTTGGAAAAGTAATCACCAAAATAGAATAGCCATTCAGAGACATGTGTGTAGTAAGAGAGATGGAGACAGGATTTTAATTAGAATAATATGAAAATGTTAACATTTAAACGTTAACATTCAGTATGGTTAAACAATTAGAATAATGTTTTGTTTTTAATGTCTGTATTTTACCCACAAATGCACACACACACACACACACACACACACACACACACACACACACACACACACACACACACACACACACACACACACACACACACACACACGAAGCAGCAATAGCAGATGAGATGACAGCTCCAGTTTGAGAAGGCTGCTCTTGAGGCCTCCGTACCCACTTTTCCCCTCACAGCTACCACACTCTTCAATTAGCATTTTAATTGTTTTCTGTTTTGTTTCAGTCTTTTTTTCTGTTCTTGCATGGGTGCATATGCTCCAAGGGCTAGTCATTTTTACCCCCTTATGATTTAAAGAGCAAACTTAAATGCATTCTGTTGTTCTATTGTTTTTGTAGTGTTGAATGTTTAGTTTCACTCATACAGGAGATACATTATGGGAAAAATTATAACTCAAATAAAGATTATAATAATTTATTGATGTTATCAAGACTGAATAGTTTATGATGCCAAGGCATGTCCACTGATTGCACAGTAATAGCACAGTATGTTTGTTATTCGTAAGTAGACATGGTGGAACTAGAGGCATGTCTTCGTAGACCCTGTGGATAGTGGTAACAATGAAGACGGAAACACTAACAGTGGCTGATGAGCAGATATTAAAACACTGATAACTCCTGGAGGTTTATAGGTCAACACCAAACCAGCAGGGTGCACAGGGACAGAGAGGTGCTGCAGCAACACCAACATCTCCCTCCATGGGGCTCCTAAGAGGAATTCCTTTACAGACTCTGGAGCAGACCTCTATCAAGCAAGAGTAAGTATTATCAATTCAATTCATAACATTCGATTAAATTCAATTGCAGTTTCGAAAATTAGATAAATTACATAAATTGTGTAGATGACTGTGTAGATGTCTAGAACAATGTGTGTAGCTGTTGTACAACATATTTACATGTATGATGTAACATTTTTTCAATCAAAAACATTAAATGGCACCACTATTTTTATAAATTCGTTTTGAATGTTTTGCATTTCACTATTATTCAAATTCCTTAAAAGCCATGAACGCATCTCTGTCTTTCCCCTTACCAAAGAAAGGAACGGAGACAAAGTGAGGCCAAAATGCAAATGTTTAATTATCTATTTGGCTATGATTGCAATGATGGAGGAATCACATGCTTCAGCGGAAGAAGAGGCTCTCATCTGACCTTTACTTCAGCTGAAGATACAGTATGTAGGCCTCTACTCGTTATCTGCTAGAGGGAGAGAAAGAGGAAGAGAGAGAATGAGAGAGAGACGCAATATGATGCAACCGTTCCACATTCCAACATTCTCTCACTTTCAAAATCCCTTGCATTCAACCTCCACCGGATTTAGATATAAATGTAAATCCAAAATGTCCCAAACAATCAACCAATGTGATTCAAGACATGAGAGAACAATATAAAAGCCCAGGTTCTGCTGAAGCTAGACATGTGACAGATGTGAACCACCAGCTCTCGCCCCTTAGACATGTCACAGCCCCGCAGGGCCTGGCGGGGTGGATGGAGGAGAGCTCGTCATGTCATGTTCAGGTCTTTCCGTTAAGAGTGGTCCCACAGAACACATAACATTTTACTGCTTTCTCCTGGCTGAGGATTCTCTGTAAGGATCCTCCAGTGGGCATGATCCGCTGTTTGACTTTTACAGCATCCTACTGCAGACTGGAGGAGCTAGGAGACTCACTCATTGCTTTATCCTACGACAGACAGACTGAAGGAGCTATAGCAGACTAACAGACTGATCTATCCAACCACTTCTCCAGGCAGGACTGACCGCTGGCTTTGCTCTTATTTTATTCAGACATGGACACACACACACATGTATGCATGCACACACACACACACAGCAACTACAATCTCAACGTGCGCAGTGATTGCCACAATATTTCGCCTGCACTGCGCAGCATTACAAACACTGGTCGTCAATATTTCCTGATGTGGCTATGACCTAAGGCAACAATACAGTTAACTAGTCAAACTTCCTGGATAACTAAAGGTTAGGTAAATATCATGAAAACTACTGTAGCCTACAGTACATGTAACCAGATAACACGATGGCCTCAGGGGCACTTTGTAGACATATGCTTTACTGTGGATGCTATAGCCACCAGATTGAAATCAATGGTAAATGAATGTCTGTATGGTGTGAGTATGGAGTAAGGTATTGACATGGAGTCAGCCCTAGGGGCAAGTTCTCAGACAATCAGCATCAATACATTCAGACCCATGATAATATGCTTAAGCCAAACAGTGATAGCCATCTAATCTACATCAGATAGGGATGTAATAGATACTTAATTTCTCATGATCATAACATTGAGTCTTTAGGTGGTCAGCGAGCACACTGTCCGCATGTTTTAGTGGGGCCAGTCTCTATATGCCGGGGAAGAAACTGGAGCCGTCCACTTCAGCAGCAGCTAAAGCTGTCATCAGGCTCGGGCCCGATTGCGGAGTGTCTGGCCCTCCACCAGGAAGGGGCCATTTCTCTGAGATTTATGGAGCCAGGGAGGAGGTGAAGAGGCCCATCGATAACCCCCATAGAGGGTTCACACAGAGCAGAGAGATTCAGGGTTCCTTTCACTCCCAGCTTTACCTACAAACTACGACAGAATGGGCTTGAACAGATAGTTCATGATGGACTAGATAGTATAGCGTTCGTATACATTTAATTACATTTTATCTGTCTTCAACACCATAAAACAGTGTTTGGTGATAAATGATAAAAGTCTACTTCCAGAGAGTCAGACTTGGTCATCTGGCTCTGGCCTTCTTCTTCAGTTCCACCCGCACACCTTTAATGGTCCTTCCCCATTTAAACCTCACCTCTAAAAAGCAAACATTGCTCTCTCTCTGTTCATCCACAGCCCTGTCCTGCTCCCTCCCTGATCTCCAGCATGCGTTGGCCCCTTCCCAACCCCGGCATCTGCTTTCTGCATCCTGAGCCAAGTTTATCACCACAGATCCCTCCAGGCCTCTCACTGTAGGGTTTTTGCTCACAGGGAAACAGATTCCTATAAACTCTCCAGTGATACTGTGTAGGTTAGTATAGGACAGACTGAAACTTTGCACGTTGTTGAACGTCCACTGAGGGTGACACGAAACAACCACGAAAAACAGCCTTCTACTACTTGATGTAACATTTTAGTCATTTAGCAGAAGCTCTTATCCAGAGCGACTTACAGTAGTGAATGCCTACATTTCATACATTTTTCTTTTTTTTCCTTCTCCGTACTGGCCCCCCGTGGGAATCGAACCCACAACCCTGGCGTTGCAAACACCATGCTCTACCAACTGAGCTACACGGGACTACGTAAGATGTCATAACTATTCAGTAAGACCTACTCTTGTTATAATACAGCTATTTTTACTTGCTTTATGATATGCAGAGAAACCAACCTAAGGAAGTGGAGTCATAACATATAACAACACGTCATATCAAGCATTAGCTGAATTCAATATCGCTTAATAACAGCTTGCCAAATATTGATATCTTTATAACTGTTATCCAGCCTTTCTGTGTCCCACTACTCTTACTTAGCATGTGTCTGGACTAGACTCTCTCTCTCTCTCTGTCACACACACACCCACACAAATAATGTGTGTGTGTAAGTGTATATCATCTCTCCTCCACAGTATGCCCAGATCTGCAGTGAAGGAAAGGTTATTATTTCCTCCAATAACTTCTAGTTCAAACACGAGACTAAAGTAGATAAACAGACAGTGTGAAAAATGAGCCTGTAGCTACAGCTCAAATATTGATGTTCATACTGTACACATATATTTGTCTGCATGCTGAATCATTTAATTTAACCTCACGGTGTGTCGAACATACTTGCGATAGTAAATTTATTCTGTAATGAATACAATATTTTCTTCAGGGTAGGATAGAGAAAGATTTACAAATATAATTAATGGTTTCCTGAATGTGGAAGACACATTTAATTTGAGGAGAGCAGAGAAATAGACCTGCATTCTGCTTGGTATAGTAACCATGAAGGATATTCAAAGAAAATGTGTCTTTCATTAGGTATAGCTGAATCTGACACTGATTGTATAACTCTCTTTAATCACTTAAATTACATTTGCGTGTTAGCAGTGTAACCGGACTGCGGTGGAAACATATTCAAATATGTATGCGTGTCTCCTTTTAATCCAGTCATCGTTAAGAAAAGGAATGCAGAAGGGGACTCATTTTACGGTGGAAAAAAAGAAGAGCGCGCGAGAAGCAGACACGGCGACACACATTTGATATGGAAATAATGATCAGTACAATACATATTAAAACAGCAGGGGGCTAGGGAAGATTGGAGGAGCAATGCATGACTGACAACAGATGTGTAGCGCTGCAAATTCCATTAAGGATAAGATGGGCCCGCTCTATAGCCAGCCAAGGAATATCACTGATGTTTTTTAATTTGTCAGGTAATTTGTTCCTATGTGATTGAAGAAAGTGCTAATGTAATTGGGGAGAGTCAATCTATGAAGGAAGGGGAAAGGAGTGATGAGGAGTAGAGGGGAGGTAGGAGGGGGTAACGAGATCGAAGAGAATGGGGGGGCTGGAAAAAAGTGTGAAAAAGAAAGAAGCACGTGAGAGACAGAAAACTATGGCTAGTGCAGAGGTTGGTAGAAAGTGGGGTATATAGAAATGAAGGAGTTATCCCATTGAAAGCTGCCGACAAATTATCATTTTTATAGATTTGTTTATTGTTAGACATGAAAGACGAAAAACACCAGGAAATTAGCGCCAAGTGATTTTAATGTAAGAAATCTGTCCCCAAGTATTCCCACGCATAATAGAGAGACAGGTGATCGTGTACAATGTAAGCAAGGTTTGAAATGATTATGTTTTAGTCAAACATTATGTCTGTTTGGGCTTCTTGCAGTCAATTTGCAGTCTACAAATGATTTGTAATTATGTTCCGGACCCCCGGCCATCCGCTCCACAACAAAAATATTGACTTGCGGCTGAATCTAGTTGATGATCCCTGGTTTAGGGTGTGTGTGTGTGTAAGTGTGCATGCGTGCTCGCATTTGTGTGTGTTTGAATGAGTGTGTGTGTGCTCAACACATGTTCCCAAGCTTCTTGATGTGGTCACTCAGCAGCCTTTGATATTTGAGCCGTCTCTTGGACTCCAGCATCCACAACAAAGCAGAGAGAGAGAGCACTGGTGGTCCAGGCCAGGAAGCCGTAGAGGCAGGGTGTGGAGTATGATGCAGTTCTCTCCAAACGCCGTGCTTCAGCCTCAACAAATGACTGGTCCCTCTGAACAAAGACTGTGGTCGCCTGATGAGTCACACACACACTTCCATTTACAAGGCTTTGGATGTGCTGCCCACAGCCGGTGTAGAGAGGACGTGGTCAGGCAGGCACAGGATGAGAGGCTCAATAAATGAAATGATTTATGGTGTGAGATCATCACTATCATTACAGTTAAACACATGCATGGAATCAAAATGATAAGGACTGTTGATCTAAACCTCTAGAATAGGACCCTGAGCCTGCTAATAAAATCAAATAAAATTTTATTGGTCACATGCACATATTTAGCAGATGTTATTGCGGGTGTAGTAAAATGCCTGTGTTCCTAGCTCCAACAGTGCAGTAGTATCTAACAATTAATAACAATACACACAAATTAGGTCGAGCAATGTCGGAGTGGCATTGACTAGAATACAGTAAAATACAGTATATACATATGAAATGAGTAAAACAGTATGTAAACATGATTGAAGTGACCAGTGCTCAATTATTAAAGTGAGCAGTGATTCCATGTGTATGTACATAGGGCAGCAGTCTCTAAGGTGCAGGGTTGAATAACCAGGTGGCAGCCGGCTGGTGGCAGTGACTAAGTTCAGGGTACTGAGTGGAGGCCGGCTAGTGATTATTATTTAACAGTCTGATGGCCTTGAGATAGAAGCTGTTTTTCAATCTCTCGGTCCCAGCTTTGATGCACCTGTACTGACCTCGCCTTCTGGATGATAGCGGGGTGAAGAGGCCGTGGCTCGGGTGGTTGATATCCTTGATGATCTTTTTGGCCTTCCTGTGACTTCGTGTGCTGTAGGTGTCCTGGAGGGCAGGCAGTGTACCCCCGGTAATGCGTTGTGCAGACCGCACCACCCTCTGGATAGCCCTGCGGTTGTGGGTGGTGCAGTACCAGGCGGTGATACAGCCCGACAGGACGCTCTCAATGGTGTATCTGAGGGGGGCGTGCTCCCTCTGCTGTCTCCTGAAGTCCACGATCAGCTCCTTCGTTTTGTTGACATTGAGGGAGAGGTTATTTTCCTGTCACCACTCCACCGGGGCCCTCACCTCCTCCCTGTAGGCTGTCTCGTCATTGTTGGTAATCAGGCCTACACTGTTGTGTCATCTGCAAACTTGATGACTGAGTTGGAGGCGTTCGTGGCCACGCAGTCATGGGTGAACAGGGAGTACAGGAGGGGGCTGAGCACGCATCCTTGTGGGTCCTCTGTGTTGATGATCAGCATAGTGAAGGTGCTGTTTCCTATATTCACCACCTGGGGGTGGCACGTCAGGAAGTCCAGGACGAAGTTGCACAGGGTGGAGTTCAGACCCAGGGCCCCAAGTTTAATGATGAGCTTGGAGGGTACTGTGGTGTTGAAGGGTGAGCTGTAGTCAATGAACAGCATTCTTACATAGGTATTCCTCTTGTCCAGATGGGATAGGGCAGTGTGGAGTACGATGGCGATTGCATCATCTGTGGATCTATTGGGGCGGTATGCAAATTGAAGTTGGTCTAGGGTGTCAGGTAAGGTGGAGGTGATATGATCCTTAACTAGCCTCTCAAAGCACTTCATGATGACAGAAGTGAGTGCTGCGGGGCATTAGTCATTTGGCTGGTTTTCCTTTTGTAATCTGTGATTGTCTGGAGTCCCTACCACATACGTCTCATGTCTGAGCCGTTGAATTTTTTGGGGTAGGTTTCAATAGTCACAGTGAGAGCAACATCTCCTATACACTTCCAGATGAACTCAGTCACCGTGTCAGTGTATACGTCAATGTTATTCTCAGAGGCAACCCGGAAAATATCCCAGTCTACGTGATCAAAACAATCTTGAAGCATTCAATCCAATTCGTCAGACCAGCGTTGAATAGACCTTAGCATAGGTACTTCCTGTTTGAGTTTCTGCCTATAGGAAGGGAGGAGCAGAATGGATTTGTGATCTGGTTTGCCGAAGGGAGGGCGGGGGAGGGCTTTGTAGCCAACCCGGAAGGGAGAGTAACAGTGGTCGAGAGTTTTTGAAGCATGAGTACTACAGGCGCTGTGTTGATAGAACTTCGGTAGAGTTTTCCTCAAATTGCTTTGATTCCCCAGCTACAATAAATGTGGCCTCAGGATGTGTGGTTTCCAGTTTGCACAAAGTCTGGTGTAGTTCCTTGAGGGCCGTCGTGGTATCGGCTTGAGGGAAAATATACTCGGCTGTGACTATAACCAAATATAATTATTTTGGGAGGCAATACTGTTGGCATTTGATTGTGAGGTTTTCTAGGTTGGGTGAACAAAAGGACTTGACTTCCTGTACGTTATCACAATCACACCATGAGTAGTTAATCATGAAACATAAACCTCCGCCTTTCTTCTTCCCGGAGAGTTCTTTGTTCCTGTCTGCGCAATGTACTGAGAACCCAGCTGGCTGTACGGACAGGGATAGTATATCCAGAAAGAGCCATGATTCCGTGAAAAAGAGTATGTAACAGTCCCCGATGTCTCTCTGCAAGGAGATCCCCGCCCTGAGTACGTCTACTTTATTGTCCAGGGACTGAACATTAGCGAGTAATTTACTCAGAAGTGGTGGATGGTGTACACGCCTCCTGAGTCAGACTAGACGTCCACTCAAAATACCTCTTCTCCGCCGGCAGCATCTTGGAGCAGCCTCTGGAATAAATTAAATTACCTTGGGGGGTACAGTTCGGGAAAGTTGTATTTCTGGTCGGAATGCTGGTGAGTTACCACCGCTCTGATATCCAAAAGTTATTTCCGTCCATATGTAATAACACAAAAAACTTTCAGGGCCAATAATGTAAGAAATAATGCAAAAAATATATATTCTTAAAAGTTGCCTAGGAGCTAGAAGCAGAGCTGCCATGTCTGTCGGCGACATCTTACCTATTTTCAGACAATGTGAGAAAGAAGGATGTCACTGTATATGAGCGCGTGCGCACACAGACACACATCTTGCATTTTGATTTTCTCAGATTTTCCTTTAGAAATAGGAAAGGGGTCTTATATTGCTAATAATAATGTTTGGGTGGCACTGATTGTAGGCCTACTGCAATCAACAAGCCAGTAATAACCTGACGGCCACCAGACAGACAGGCTCCTCCAAATTCCCTGAACCTCCTAGCAGAGGAACAGCAGGGGTCAGCTTCTGCACCAGCAGGAAGCACAACAACATTAGTCTTCATGTAAAGTTTAGTTTAAAGGCTACATCAGAATTCACACCAGCTGCACCAACCAAAAATGATGTCCAGCATTTGTAATGCTGGTTGCTATGGAGCAATTTCACTCACATACACACATACACACACACATGCACACACACTCCTACTCATATGCTAGCACACTGTAATTCATATCTTAGCAGGCTTAATAGGTTGTGTCTGTCATTTAAGTTCATGATGAGGAAGTGTGATGTGTTGCCATGGAAACATGGAGGGATGTCTCTGTAAGTGTGATAATGTTGTCTTATTTCCCCTCATATAATGTAGACTGCCACAGCAGTAATGACTGCAGTAATTTGGCTGGGGAGGTGCTTTAGTCAAAAGGTTCTTTTTTTTGTATAAAAGTAAAGATGGAATCCATAGTACACAAAGAAAAAAGGTGCTATCTAGAACCTAAAAGGGTTATTCGGCTGTCCCCATAGAAAAACCCTTGGAATAACACATTTTTGGTTCGAGGTAGAACCCTTTTGGGTTTCATGTAAGACCCTTTCCACAGAGGGGTTCTCTCTGGAACCAAAAAGGGTATTCCTATGAGGACAGCAGAAGAACCCTTTTTGAACCATTTTTTCTAAAAGTGTAGGGGGAAACAGCACCACTGGCCACCCCACCACCATTGTTATTGTTTTTGTTGCTGAACTGAGGACCATCGTGCAGCATGGCAAAAAACAATTGCAGTGCATATTGTGCTCTTCTGTCTCACGTGCAGTGATGTCAGAGGGGAAAAAACTGTTCTTTGTTTGCAGTAACTTCTTTGTTGTTGTAATATCGCAAACAGACGTGGCCATTTCACCATTAAGGATTCCAGCTTTAAGGTCAAATTAGCACTTCCTGAAAAAAATACAACTTCATGCATCATCTTAAGAGAAACACTGGCAAGAAAAGGGTTAAAACATGAAAACCCAATCTATGGAACTCTTACTCTACCGTTACTTCACTCCCCTAGCTCCCTCCTCTTCTTATTGGCCTTGGCCCCCCTGTAATGTGTGATGGCCACACTGCCACAATTCCTCCCTGCTCTCGGCTGAGTGTGTATCGATTGCTTGCTGCTGTGTGTTAGACTGAGGTGAGGTGTGAGCGAGAGAGAGAGAGAGAGAGAGAGAGAGAGAGAGAGAGAGCGAAAGAGAGAGAGTGCAAGAGAGAGAGAGAGCGAGATAAGGGGGGGGCAATAACAATCCTATATTTGTACAACACCTTTTCATACAGTACCTTTCATACTGGACCTCTCTGTAAGTGCTTTCAGACAAGTATGACATTATCAGTAAATGAGTGGACACATTTTTTGTGACCAAACATTCAGAGCTTTGGCCAGTTAAATAGTACTCACTGATCCAAGAATCAATTGACGATAATGGCCGTTAACACTTGGGACAAAAATCACCTCAGTAAAAACCTTTTAAATCTAGCGTTTAACCTCTCAACCTGAGCTAATCAATAAGAGTTAAATGGACAAAATATGGAACATATCCGGTCCTGCAATAACTGTAAGCATTTTGTAAGTAAGCGCTAACAGAGGAAATAGCCACACTGTAACGTTTCCCATTTTGTCTTGCTGCATTTTACTGATATCACAAAACATTTTACATCATTACATTTTACAACATCCTGGATTTCCATGTACAGTCAGACTTTAATTTATCTTTAAACTTATTTGGATGGGACAAATGAAAACAATCCCCTGTCCGTTCCTGATCATAAGTTCTGTATAAAACAAGGATTGGGAACCGTGTAGAATATAATTTCACACCTAGACCTTCCTGCAGAATAGCAAGCAGTATGCACAGTAAGCATATTATGCACAAACAGCTAAATGCAAGACACATTATTAAGCAACAATGAAAGCTTTGATTAGTAATTCAATGGATGCAATGGAGCAGCAGCAACAGAAATCATAAACCAAACTCAAAATGTCATGCAATAAAGCTTTTTGTTTTGGTTATAGCCAGCAATCAAAGCAACTCAAAGTCAATAGTCAATTCAGTAGTCCTGAGTTCAAAGGTCACATTACCAAAATAAGATTCAGTCCAACCAAAAAGTATTACATTCAGTTAAATTGAGTTGTTTCTCTGGTAAAATCTGGCATACGTCAGCAACGCCATGGGCAGAGGAATGCGCCCAAAGTGACAGGTATCATTTTGATCAATCAACAGAATCTAAAGCTGGTAGCATATAAATCATAGCATGGATCTATACATGCACACCTTCCATTTATGTTTTATCTAGGAAAAGATACATAACCTTTCAATCTGTTTCATTTAGTTTTACATTTCATGTGGAGACATTACAGATGCACTTGGACATTTGTGTAAAATGTTCATTTTATTGCAAATATGAAAATATTATGCTTCCATCCAAGTTCTGTGTTCCATTCCTTGTCTTGACAGTATAGAATGCATTTCCCATGTATGTCTACAGCAATTCAGTGATATCAAGCATTATCCATAGCCCTTGTGCTTCACCACTGGGTTATGATTACAGATGTCTATATATTGGTGTCTGGAAGTTTCCCTATCCTCATAAAGGGAAATGAGGCAAACACCTGGCATGACATGGCCCAGCTTGACTTAGCACAGCCAAATTCACATAGTGTTGTTCAGATGTGGGCAGTGGGGTGGGGTTCGGTGGGTAAGTGGAATGCAGTGGGATGGGGAGGGATCTGTGGAATGGGGTAACGCTGTATGTGAGTGGCAGCGTGGATCAAGTGGCAGTAATAGCCTCACGGATGGTAATTGTACCAATTAATCTTTCAGATGTATGCCACTTAGATTTCCAAGTCAAATAGGCCAATATGTGGTGGAGGAAAAGGGTCACTTTTATCTGGTGCTCCTTAAGTTGTCCAACCACCATTTGACTTGGTTTATCCTAACATCATCGCAATCAGCTGGTGTGAGCGCCTGGACATTTTGCCCAACACCATACCTTTTGGCCATGAGTGTCTGATTCATAGCATCCTACAGTGCTTTTCATCCCTCCAATAAATGACTCTAGGGGCTGAGTAAAAATTTGCCAGGTACTGTGCTCGCTAGTTATCTGTCTGGCTACCTTTTATAGCTTGCTTCATTCTTCTGTTCCTCATTTCGCTATCTTTCTCAGACCCCCCCCCCCCCCTCCCCCGTGTCTGTCTCCCCGGTTCATCCCTGTCTGGGGTGTCTGTCTTAACTAGGATGGATTCTCCCTCTCTGCTAAAGGATGGCTACATCAGAGGTCCAGCTGGTCTCACTCCTTCATCAGCGACACTGACCTTCTGCTTGTCACTGCTAAAGCGGCCGTCACATGCACTCCACCAGCCCATCGTCCACTGCCACGGGAAAAAAGCTAAAGAGCCACCTTAAAGTTAGAATCCACAGTTGAAACAACAAAGTGGGCACCCCACCTGTGTTTTGGTAAAAAGCTGAGTGATGGCCCTGGAGAAATGTAACCACTCTCAAATTCATAGACAGAGCAATTGATGCAAGGACTGACCGTCCATAATATAAAAATTATAGTTTTAACCATGTTTTGAGGATACACAGTGTTCGTTTACATTTACATTGTTTGCAAACATTGAAGTAAAACAAGCTGATATTTGGGGTTCTGATGGGGTAAGACGCATGAGGCATTTATAAGTTCTATTCTTCAAGAATCAATTGGTATATATCGTTAAGTTATAAATCCAAAAATGGATGTAGCAACTGCGGATTCTAACTTTAATCCAATACACTGCCAGAGAGCCATGCAAACGCACGCTGCTTTATGTAGTGGCGCTGATGCAGTGCATGGCACTGGTGTGTAATGCTGTGTACTGGGTCAGTCCAGGCTATCTGAAGTAAACCCAGCGAAAGTGAAAGGAATATTCCTTTAAACATAAAATGCAATTGCATAAGGCCTGGCCTTGTACTTTCTACAGGCACATTTTTTTATGTTCATTGTTTTACTCTGTTAGAGGAAAGACAAAGGCAATGGCAAGTTATTTTGTCTTTACTCATTTGCTGATAGTTTCTTTAATTTTATTCATATTATGATAAACATTAAAATGAAGCTTTTGTGCTATGCAAGCACCCCCTTGGGTTTTATTTCACTGTTGTTCATTAAGTTGTTTTGTTTGTTAAATCAACAGTTTGAGATCATTCTCTTGTAAGATCACGTTTTAGGCAATATCTTATAAAATGTATTTATCAGACACAGTAATTATTATCGTTATTATCACACATACAAACTCCTTCACATACAGACACAAACATGCAGCCACCCACAAGGGAACCGGTACAGGAAACTTGAACCTTGTACAATGCGGGCTGTGTAAAAAGATACTGTCTCTTTAACGACTCCTTCACTTAAAGTGGCGGGCCGACCCGGGCGCTCCAACACTTACTGATCTAAAGATGCAGTGACACAAAAAGCTCACAGATAATTAAATATTGATTTTTGTTTTCTAATCCTATATAAAAATTGTCCTGAGACTCCCAACGGTAGTTTTCACCCTCAGTAAAAGAGGGGGGAAAAGTCTGGGATTGACAGTTAACCTCTATTTCATGTGGGGGGGAGTGGGTGGGGACGGTGATGGGGGTGGCTGTGATGGCGATATGTTCTGGGCTCTCGCCTTGAACCTGGCCCATGCCATTACTCTCCTGCTGCTGATGACACTGATCCCCGCTCTAATCTTTCTCCTGGAGCGGACCTCAACTCCCCTATCACCCTCTCCCACCTCCGTCACTGGCTTCATTAGGAAATGCATCGGCGGCATTGTCCCCACATTGAAGGTTTGCTGCTTCCCCAATAATCAGCCCTGGATTAACACAGAGGATGGCGCTAAACTAAACGACAGGGCTACCGCAGACAGGGCTATCGCAGACTACCCTAAGGCTACGGCTGAGGACAAGAACAAGTCCCACTATGACCTCCATAGAGTCATCAAACAAGCAAAAGGACAGTATAGGAATAAAGTTGAATCACTGACTCTATCTTGCAGATCATATGCACACTCACTAGACTTTATATACACAACAATATACAGTACACGCTCACTGACCTGAGTCTTTTAACCAAAATATCACAGATGAGACAACATTTTTCACCTGACCCCTTTAAAGTGGAGAGGCTACCGTGGTAATGCAACTCTAGTAATGTTTGTGCCGGTGAGATTGAGTCTGACTAGTATCCACGTTGCTTCTCTTCCCTAGCAGTTCAAACTCAAACATTGAAAAACAACCTAGCTTGTGAAGAAAACAATGTAAATAGCCAAGGGACACAAGGACAAAGTCTCACTTCAGTAGACTTCCGTTTCAAGTAAATTAAACAAACTTTTATGCCTGTGCGCAGCACTTCTAAAAATGATTCGGTCACTCAGCTCTTCACATGTGTAGGCACAGCCCCTGCCAGGCAGTGTTGCAGCGCGAGGCAGAAATACTTTGCACATTTTACAGTGCATTCGGTTCAGGTCAGGGAGTTACAACCATATTATCTAGAATACCATAGTTGCTAGCCATAGCCTATAGACAATGCAAACGCCACAGCAACTCCCAGCACACGAAACCTCAGGCCCCCAGACAAGCTGGAAGAGTAAAATGTGCATTCTAATAGGCATATTTAATCAATTTTGGAATGATATTCTAATATTAATACATTTCCATAACCTAAATAATTACACATGCGATGCCTAGCTAGTCATATCACTGTTTGAAACATGGACATTTTACATAGCCTATCTTACCTTGCTTTTAATAGCCTACTACCAAAATCCAACCATAGAAAAAAAGCAAAGATTTTCTTATATGCCATTGACACCAGGATTTCTTCTTCTACTGTCCAAAGGCAGTAAGGCACAATCCTATTGCTGCATCTTCACATTTTCCTTCCTTCTAAGTTTCTACCATTTGGCTGTATATCCATCACTGTCACATTATAAAAACCGCTCACATCAGGTGCATGTTTGAGAATGATGTTCTCTCGTAATGGCCGAGACGAGTAAACACATTGCTATTCTTGTAATGTGAATTATTCATAGTTTATCAACTTTTAAGCTAAATGTTTTGAGCTCTTTCATCAGCCTCGTCTTTGTGTTTAAACATTTTATTATGGAACACCGTTGTATGCATTTTATATTTTTCTGGCCTATTGTCCCGCAACTGTCCCAAAGTGTTTTCAACCATCCCAGAAATAAATGGGACGCCCTTAGTTTCGAGCCCTGTGCACACCCACCCACATTCCCCCTCAGGAGGCTGCAAAGATTTTGCATGGGCCCTCAGATCTTCAAAAAGTTCTACACCTGCACCGAGAGCATCTTCACTGGCTGCATCACTGCTTGGTATGGCAATTGCACGCCCTAGATCGCAAAGCGCTAAAAAGGGTGTTGCGGACAGTCAAGTACATAACTGGGGCCGAGTTCCCTACTATCCAGGATCTCTATATCAGGCGGTGTCAGAGGAAGGCCCGAAAATGTTCAAAGACTCCAGCCACCCAAACCATAGACTGTTCACTCTGCTACCATCCGGCAAATGGTAGCGGGGCATCAGCTCTCGGACCAACAGTCTATGAGACAGCTTCTACCCCCAAGCCATAAGACTGCTAAATAGTAAATTAATGGTACCTGAAATATCTACACTGACCCTATACACACTGACTAGACTTTATATACATAACATATACACACTGACTAGACTTTATATACATAACATATACACACTGACTAGACTTTATATACATAACATATACACACTGACTAGACTTTATATACATAACATATACACACTGACTAGACTTTATATACATAACATATACACACTCACACACCTTACACTGTCACACCCACACAAATACCTCACACATTCAAACACTACATACGCACACACAAACGCGCATGCACACTGACACACACACACACACACACACTTCTACACTCATCATATGCTGCTGCTACTCTGTTCTTTATTTTACACGTATTATTATCTATCTGGAAGCCTAGTCACGTTACCCTGCCTTAATGTACATATCTACCTCAAATACCTCGTACCCCTGCACATTGATCTGGTACTGATACTCCCTGTATATAGTTCCACATTGATCTGGTACTGATACTCCCTGTATATAGCTCCACATTGATCTGGTACTGGTACTCTCTGTATATAGCTCCACATTGATCTGGTACTGGTACTCCCTGTATATAGTTCCACATTGATCTGGTACTGGTACTCCCTGTATATAGTTCCACATTGATCTGGTACTGATACTCCCTGTATATAGCTCCACATTGATCTGGTACTGGTACTCCCTGTATATAGCTCCACATTGATCTGGTACTGGTACTCCCTGTATATAGCTCCACATTGATCTGGTACTGATACTCCCTATATATAGCTCCACATTGATCTGGTACTGGTACTCCCTGTATATAGCTCCACATTGATCTGGTACTGATACTCCCTGTATATAGTTCCACATTGATCTGGTACTGATACTCCCTGTATATAGCTCCACATTGATCTAGTACTGGTACTCCCTGTATATAGCTCCACATTGATCTGGTACTGATACTCCCTGTATATAGCTCCACATTGATCTGGTACTGGTACTCCCTGTATATAGCTCCACATTGATCTGGTACTGATACTCCCTGTATATAGTTCCACATTGATCTGGTACTGATACTCCCTGTATATAGCTCCACATTGATCTAGTACTGGTACTCCCTGTATATAGCTCCACATTAATCTGGTACTGATACTCCCTGTATATAGCTCCACATTGATCTGGTACTGGTACTCCCTGTATATAGCTCCACATTGATCTGGTACTGATACTCCCTGTATATAGCTCCACATTGATCTGGTACTGATACTCCCTGTATATAGCTCCACATTGATCTGGTACTGATACTCCCTGTATATAGCTCCACATTGATCTGGTACTGATACTCCCTGTATATAGCTCCACATTGATCTGGTACTGGTACTCCCTGTATATAGCTCCACATTGATCTGGTACTGGTACTCCCTGTATATAGCTCCACATTGATCTGGCACTGATACTCCCTGTATATAGTTCCACATTAATCTGGTACTGATAATCCTTGTATATAGCTCCACATTGATCTGGTAGTGATACTCCCTGTATATAGCTCCACATTGATATGGTACCGGTACTCCCTGTATATAGCTCCACATTGATCTGGTACTGATACTCCCTGTATATAGTTCCACATTGATCTGGTACTGATAATCCTTGTATATAGCTCCACATTGATCTGGTAGTGATACTCCCTGTATATAGCTCCACATTGATCTGGTACTGGTACTCCTTGTATATAGCTCCACATTGATCTGGTACTGGTACTCCCTGTATATAGCTCCACATTGATCTGGTACTGGTACTCCCTGTATAAAGCTCCACATTGATATGGTACAGGTACTCCCTGTATATAGCTCCACATTGATCTGGTACTGAAACTCCCTGTATATAGCTCCACATTGATCTGGTACTGATACCCCCTGTATATAGCTCCACATTAATCTGGTACTGGTACTCCCTGTATATAGCTCCACATTGATCTGGTACTGATACTCCCTGTATATAGCTCCACATTGATCTGGTACTGGTACTCCCTGTATATAGCTCCACATTGATCTGGTACTGGTACTCCCTGTATGTAGCTCCACATTGATCTGGTACTGATACTCGCTGTATATAGCTCCACATTGATCTGGTACTAATACCCCCTGTATATAGCTCCACATTAATCTGGTGCTGGTACTCCCTGTATATAGCTCCACATTGATCTGGTACTGGTACTCCCTGTATATAGCTCCACATTGATCTGGTACTGGTACTCCCTGTATATAGCTCCACATTGATCTGGTACTGGTACTCCCTGTATATAGCTCCACATTAATCTGGTACTGGTACTCCCTGTATATAGCTCCACATTGATCTGGTACTGGTACTCCCTGTATATAGCTCCACATTAATCTGGTACTGGTACTCCCTGTATATAGCTCCACATTGATCTGGTACTGGTACTTCCTGTATATAGCTCCACATTGATCTGGTACTGATACTCCCTGTATATAGCTCCACATTAATCTGGTACTGGTACTCCTTGTATATAGCTCCACATTGATCTAGTACTGGTACTCCCTGTATACAGCTCCACATTGTTCTGGTACTGATACTCCCTGTATATAGCTCCACATTGATCTGGTACTGGTACTCCCTGTATATAGCTCCACATTGATCTGGTACTGGTACTCCCTGTATATAGCTCCACATTGATCTGGTACTGATACTCCCTGTATATAGCTCCACATTGATCTGGTACTGATACTCCCTGTATATAGCTCCATTCTTGTGTATTTTATTTTATTCCGCTTGTGTTAGTTACTATTTAATGTTTGTTTTTTTACTTTGCATCGTTGGGGAAGGTTCATAAGCAAGCATTTCACTGTAAAGTCCACACCAGTTGTATCCAATTTGTAAGTCGCTCTGGATAAGAGCGTCTGCTAAATGACGTAAATGTAAATATATTCGACGCATGTGATAAACAACATTTGATTTGATACACTCATCATATACGCCGCTGCTACTCTGTTTATCAGATATCGTGATGCCTAGTCAACTTACCCCTACACATATCTACTTCTATCACTCCAGTATTCCTGCACACTGTAAATATGGTACTGGAACTGACTGGCCTTGTATATAGTATGCTTGCTTACTTTCTCGTATTCTTCTTTTCTTATTGTTTATTTCTTGTGTGTTTTTGTTCTACTTTCTGTATTTTTAGTATTACATTGCTATTGATTACTGTGTTGTTTGGTTTAGAAAGGCATTTCACTGCACATGACATTAAACTTGAAACTCTAACTCCCACCCCCCACCTCATCCCAGTGCCTCCTACCATCTCTTTCCATTTCCAGAGAGGCACTAGAGAGATGTGCTTCCTCACCTCACTTATTGCATCGCCAAGGTTTTGGTGACGGGAAGCTCCAGAAAGTAGCCTTAAGAAACAGGGGAGAGTGGGGAGAGGGAGAGGGACAGGTTGACAGAATAGGTTATTCTTTTCGGGGGGCATCCATGAGTAATTCATGATACCTTATGAATGTTCACAGGATGTCTTATCTGTAAGCATGGTAACACACACACAAGAAGAAGTGAAGCTACACTGAAGCTACCCTTAAGAAAAATATGCATAGTATATTCATGTTCACTACATTCAAAAATGATCATATGTAAATCTAAAATGTCATAGACTACAAATTACAAGAACAGATCACTTTGGGGTCATATGTTAACAGAATGTGTAATTTACCCTATTAAACACAAAAACTATATTTAAAATCAATGAAATCATCCTGAAATCATCAGCCTACTTCATCCAATCTTTTATTTTAGAATAAAAGTAGTGTGTAGTTCCAGTAGTTAGCTACACCACTACATGACAAAAAGTAATTAACTGCTGAAAACACTACTTACATTTGAATTTAGTTCAATTACCACCGAGTCTCTTGAAAAATGCAATTGAATTACTAGTTGAACTACATAACTACTCCCCAAAACTGCACGCAAACACTGTGAGGGGGAAGAGAGCCTGCCCTGCAGGGGGCAGCATCAACCAGCCCAGTCTCAGATGCATGGACAACTGCTCCTCTCCATCATGCAAGCAAACAAACAAACAGTTCTCTGTGGAGAGAACCAATAAAGAGCCATCTTATTATCACCCTTAGAGTCACGCCTCACCATCAACCTCCCTGCACCTCTCACCCTATGGAACGCATAGCCACAACCCCCTGTACCTTCAGCCCCTCCTACTTCCACCATGCCGTGCCCCACACAATGCATCCTGCTTTTCCACTTTATTAGAAAGCACTCCAGCATCGTCACGACCGTGCCTTTACTCTACGTGATCTCCCTGCAGTATCTCCCAGTGCCCCCCCTCCCCCTGCCTGTAATTCAATATCTAACATAGTAAAGACAAAAGGGTGGTTCCATCCTGTGATTAAACCATTTTCTCCCTCCCCACTACTGTACTGTAGCTCCCTAGTGGGTCAGGGAGAGGCATGGAGTAGGTGTCTCTTCAACCCAAACAGAAACAGAACAGTGTAATGATGGAGAACAACATGCCTTTAATGGGGTGGACTGGAACACTTTCATCCTGTTAGAAGACAGTAATTATATTTGTTGCTCCAGTTCCTTGGCATTGTTACCTATAGGAAGGTTCAGATTGGCATTACTATCCCATAGTGTGTTAGCACAGCTGAGACCCCGCCATCTCTGGTAACCCCAGGAAACACTGTAGGTCTACAGACAGACCCATCTCATTCTCATCCGTCCAGTCCTAAACACACATGGAAAGGAAGCAGTATTGGGACATAGTTCATTATCCTTTCTAGTGAATCTTCACAAGAGACAACTTTCAGTAAAAAAATGAGAAACATTATTATACAGTTATTAGCCAAAGATATACACTGAGTGTACAAACATTAGGAACACCCCTTTTGCCCTCAGAACAGCCTCAATTCGTCAGGGCATGGACTCTACAAGGTGTTGGAAGCGTTCCACAGGAATTCTGGCCCATGTTGACTCCAATGCTTCCCACTGTTGTGTCAAGTTGGCTGGATGTCCTTTGGGTGGTGGACCATTCTTGATACACACAGGAAACTGTTGAGTGTGAAAACCCCAGCAGTGTTGCAGTTCTTGACACACTCAAACCAGTGCGCCTGGTACCCACTACCTTACCCCGCTCAAAGACACATCTTTTGTCTTGCCCCTCTGAATGGCACACAAACACAATCCAAGTCTCAATTGTCTCAAGGCTTAAAAATCCTTCTTTAACCTGTCTCCTCCCCTTCATCTACATTGGGAAGTGATTTAACAGGTGACATCAGTAAGGGTCATAGCTTTCACTAGGATTCACCTGGTCACTGTATGTCATGGAAAGAGCATGTACATGTATTTCATCCATGCAACAACAAGAGATACGTCGATAGGGAAGCAACACCAGCTAAGAGAGAGGTAGGGAAGCAATACCAGCTAAGAGAGAGGTAGGGAAGCAACACCGCCAGCTAAGAGAGAGGTAGGGAAGCAACATCGCCAGCTAAGAGAGAGGTAGGGAAGCAACACCGCCAGCTAAGAGAGAGGTAGGGAAGCAACACCGCCAGCTAAGAGAGAGGTAGGGAAGCAACACCGCCAGCTAAGAGAAAGGTAGGGAAGCAACACCGCCAGCTAAGAGAGAGGTAGGGAAGCAACATCGCCAGCTAAGAGAGATGTAGGGAAGCAACATCGCCAGCTAAGAGAGAGATAGGGAAGCGTCTTTCCACTCCTGTCCCAACATGACCTCCAAAGACCTTGAGCATGTGTGCCTATTAGACGAGAGGCTGGCGAGATCCAAATGAATTTGTACATCACGGCTCTGTCAAACATCCATGCACCCCCAACCCCACAGCCCCCTCCCCAGTCCCCAACCCCCCAGATGGGGCAGACAGGTGGATGGCACGCGTGAGGACAGAATAGTTCTGGGGGGCGGGTAGGATATCGATTCAACAACCACTGCACTCTGTGAGAGAGGGGGCCGACGGCGCTTTTCTTACAAGGCTAACTCCGTCCCAATCTCATCACAGATTCTCTCAGGGGAATTGGGCTGCTTTATTTTCCTTTCTCCCCCATTCTCTTTTCCTCCCCCTTCTCTCTCAGTTACGCTCTTTCTTTCATTTTTATTCTGTAAAAGATTCCTTGGAAGGAAAAAAGAAAAGGAAGAAAAAAACAAGGTCGTCAAAGGTCGTCCTCCCAGCAGTCAGCAGAGAGAGGGGGGTTAGAGATAGTTCTCCAGAAGACAGGCCTGAGAGCTGATATCCCAGAATGCAGCTGATAAGAAAGTAGGCCATATAACCTTTGGTGAGCACGTGACAGGAATGCAGACAGTGGACGCAGCAAAGAGGAGAGGACGGGATGGGGAGGAAAGCTACTGCTGCTGCACTTGAAAGAGGAAGTCAAAGTCGGAAGAGGAAGGAGGAGGGAGGATGAAGAGGAAGGAGGAGGGAGGATGAAGAAGGAAGGGGGTGATAAGAGAAGGAAGCTATTTGCTGTCAGGGAGAGAGAAAGAAAGAGAAAGAGAGAGAGAGGAAGGAAGAGGAGAGGGAAAAGAGAGATAAAGAAAGAAGAATTGAAGAGAGAGAAAAGCTGAAAAAGCAGTGAAAGGAATGCCTTCTTCCTTTTGAGGGAGGCTGATAACAATTCAATTGGCTTTATTCCAAACATAAAAGATACAGGAGAGAAGAAATCTGAGACAGCTACACTCTGAAAAAAAAGTGATATCTAGAACCTAAAAGGGTTCTTTGGCTGTCCCCATAGGAGAGCTCTTAGAAAAAAAATGTTGGTTCCAGGTAGATCCCTTTTGATTCCAGGTAGAACCCTTTTAGGTTTCATATAGAACCTTTTCCACAGATGGTTCTACATGGATCCCAAAAAAGTTCGGCCTGGAACCAAAAAGGGTTTTCCTATGGGGACAGCCGAATAACTTTTTTTTTAAGAGTGTAGATAGAGTTTTGAAACATAGACATTTGCAAATTAACTGAAATAATTGCAACAACTACAATTATGTACATATGACAATGTCAGCCAGAAGAAGTGTCACATTTTTCTCCCTTACTGCTAGCCATGTGAATTAGGAGACAAAGATGCCTACTAGCTTACTTGATGGTGGTGCTTACTTACGCTTAACTGTGTTGGTGAGTGGTGGTGATACACTTTGAACGTGTATCTAAGTGTATCATATAGATGAAGAGCTTTATTACCGTTAACCAGTCAACCACCTACTATATTAACCTGTTGTTGTTCCACCTGACACACATTACAGCTCAAACCTGTCCAAACCTGCACATTACAATCCCAGGACGGTCATTAGTGAGGGGAGATGATTTAAAGAGATGAACTAGCTGTTATTCAGGGCCTTCCTTCTTTCAATGAGGAGATATCTACTATGTTAATTCCCCGTTGGTTCTGCAGCTCCATGGCTGCTGCCTGCTTGCTAACACATATCAGCACGATTGCTCCGACGTGGGGATAATTGACCCTGAACAATTATTACAATGAGTGCTCCCATTTTTCTTCCTTCAGTCTCCCCACTCGTCTCCCTTTCTGCCTTTGAATGAAGGAGTTGCTGTAGCGCAGCAGATTTCTGCTGAAGATGCCTCACAAATGAAGTTCTCCTATTCGTCTCTGGGGACTGCTGTGCCATTTGTTTTCATTATTTTGACAAGCCTCTTTAAGGAGCTCTCTACTTTGCACTTCGTTCCTTCCATTTTTACAATGCACTCTACCCCCTTCCCCCCTGTATTTGGAGCTCATCCCGAGAGAGGTTGCATTGGTGTGTTTCAGTCACAGCTCTCTGCATCAGGGTACGGGGACAGGGGGGAGTAGTGGAAGAGAGGGGAGGAGAAGCACTTCCTCCACAGACAGATAAATAGACCTCTCTCTTCTCCAGTCTTTCTCTTTCTCCATCTCTCCCTCCCCTCACTCCCCCCTCAAGTCTTCTCTCTCTCTCTTTCTATGGCAGGGCTGTGCTCAGGGTGCTGTGCTCACCCTAGGGTGCTGTGTTCAGGGTGATCATCACAGGGCATTGGCTGCTGCAGGCTGCAGGTGGGTCCTGGAGGGGGTTCTGGATGACTCTGGACCGGGCCTTCCCTCAGGTCTGTTACCGGCCCTCCTGCAGCTTTCAGCATTAGCATCCAGCCCACACGTGAAGACAAACCACAACACTTCATTAAAGAAGCCAAAGATCCTGGGGGCAGATCCTTCTGCACTAACAAAACATTTACATTTCAACATTTACTCCATCTTGCTAGAGGTCCTATCGTTTATGCATACTTTTATATAGAACATGCTCATGTTTGATTTCCTATTAATATTTCACATTCACATTTTCATAATTGTACTGCATTTTTATTTTACCTTTATTTAACTAGGCAAGTCAGTTAAAAACAAATTCTTATTTACAATGACGGCCTGCAGCGGAACAGCGTTCCTACCGTGGAACAATGACAGCCTACTGTGGAACAATGACAGCCTACCGTGGAACAATGACAGCCTACTGTGGAACAATGACAGTCTACCATGGAACAATGACAGCCTACCGTGGAACAATGACAGCCTACCGTGGAACAATGACAGCCTACTGTGGAACAATGACAGCCTACTGTGGAACAATGACAGCCTACTGTGGAACAATGACAGCCTACTGTGGAACAATGACAGCCTACCGTGGAACAATGACAGCCTACCGTGGAACAATGACAGCCTACCGTGGAACAATGACAGCCTACCGTGGAACAATGACAGTCTACCGTGGAACAATGACAGCCTACTGTGGAACAATGACAGTCTACTGTGGAACAATGACAGACTACTGTGGAACAATGACAGCCTACTGTGGAACAACTGCCTTGTTCAGGGGCAGAACAGCTTGTCAGCTCAGGGGTTCGATCCAGCAACATTTCGGTTACTGGCCCAATGCTCTAACCACTAGGCTACCTGCCGCCCCGATTAGTGTGTTGTTTGTGTGTGGAAAAAGGAAAGTCTCTTCAACATACTGATTTGTATATTCCTGAAACAAAGACCTCAAACATCAATCCATCTTCAGGGGGAAACAAAGCTGCTCTTTCTCATCAGATTTCACCTCGGCTGCACACGGCTTCCTGTTAGAAGGCTGCTCCCCATTTGTCTTGGGGTTCTACCTAGGGTCACTCCCACGGGATGAGACACTAATGTAACCTTAAACCACTGTCCTGGGAAAACATCAATATGTTACAGATTGCATGTCTGATTGCTGTATGTTACAGTGGAATAGCAAATCGAATCAAATCAAACTTTATTTGTCACATGCGCCGAATACAACAAGTGTAGACCTTACCGTGAAATGCTTACTTACAAGCCCTTAACCAACAGTGCAGTTCAAGAAGACTTCAGAAAATATTTACCAAATAAACTAAAGTAAAAAATAATAAAAAGTAACACAATAACGTAACAACAACGAGGCTATATACAGGGGGTACCGGTACCGAGTCAGCGTACGGGGGTATAGGTTAGAGGTAATTTGTACATGTAGGTAGGGGTGAAGTGACTTCGCATAGATAATAAACAGCGAGTAGCAGCAGTGTACAAAACAATTGGGGGGGGGGGGGTGTAATAGTCCGGTGGCCATTTGATTAATTGTTCAGCAGCCTTATGGCTTGGGGGTAGAAGCTGTTAAGGAGCCTTTTGGTCCTAGACTTGACACTCCGATACCGCTAACCGTGAGGTAGCAGAGAAAATAGTCTGTGACTTGGGTGACTGGAGTCTCTGACAATTTTATGGGCTTTCCTCTGACACTGCCTACTATATAGGTCCTGGATTACAGGAACCTTGGCCCCAGTGATGTACTGGGCCGTTCGCACTACCCTCTGTAGCAACTTACGGTCAGATGCCGAGCAGTTGCCATACCAGGCGGTGATGCAACCGGTCAGGATGCTCTCGATGGTGCAGCTGTAGAACCTTTTGAGGATCTGGAGACTCATGCCAAATCTTTTCAGTCTCCTGAGGGGGAAAAGGTTTTGTTGTACCCTCTTCACAACTGTCTTGGTGTGTTTGGAACATGATAGATCGTTGGACACCAAGTAACTTGAAACTCTCCACCCGCTCCACTACAGTCACGTTGATGTTCATGGGAGCCTGTTCGGCCCGCCTTTTCCTGTAGTCCACGATCAATTCCTTTGTCTTGCTCACATTGAGGAAGAGGTTATTGTCCTGGCACCACACTGCCAGTTGTTTCATCAGCAAACTTAATAATGGTGTTGGAGTCATGTTTGGCCACACAGTCAGGGGTGAACAGGGAGTACAGGAGGGGACTAAGTACACACCCCTGAGGTGCCCCAGTGTTGAGGATCAGCGTGGCAGATGTGTTGTTGCCTACCCTTACCACCTGGGGGCAGCCCGTCAGGAAGTCCAGGATCCAGTTGCAGAAGGAGGTGTTTAGTCCCAGGGTCCTTAGCTTAGTGATGAGCGTTGTGGGCACTATGGTGTTGAACGCTAAGTTGTAGTCAATGAACAGAATTCTCACATAGGTGTTCCTTTTGTCCAGCTGGGAAAGGGTAATGTGGAGTGCGATTGAGATTGCGTCATCTGTGGATCTGTTTGGGCGGTTTGCGAATTGGAGTGGGTCTAGGGTATCCAGAAGGATGCTGTTGATGTGAGCCATGACCAGCCTTTCAAAGCACTTCATGGCTATCGACGTGAGTGCTATGGGGCGGTAATCATTTTGGCAGGTTACTTTTGCTTCCTTGGGCACAGGGACTATGGTGGTCTGCTTGAAACATGTAGGTATTACAGAATCGGTTAGGGAGAGGTTGAAAATGTCAGTGAAGACACTTTCCAGTTTGTCCCTGCATGCTTTGAGTACATGTCCTGGTAATCCATCTGGCCCCGCGGCTTTGTGAATGTTTAACTGTTTAAATGTCTTGCTCATATCGGCTACCGAGAGCGTTGTCACACAGTGGTTGGCTTCTTATAGGTGTCCAGATTAGTGTCCCGCTCCTTGAAAGGGCAGCTCTAGACTTTAGCTTGATGCTGATGTTGCCTGTAATCCATGACTTCTGGTTGGGATATGTGCGTCCGGTCACTGTAGGGACGATGTCGTCGATGCACTTATTGATGAAGCCAATGACTGAGGTGGTATACTCCTCAATGCCATTGGATGAATCCCGGAACATATTCCAGTCTGTGTTAGCAAAGCAGTCCTGTAGCGTAGCATCTGCGCCATCTGACGACTTCCTTATTGAGCAAGTCACTGGTACTTCCTGCTTTAGTTTTTTCTTGTACGCAGGAATCAGGAAGATAGAATTATGGTCGGATTTGCCAAATGGGGGGCGGGGGAGAGCTTGTATGCATCTCTCTGTGTGGAGTAAAGGTGGTCTGGAGGTTTGTTCCCTCTGGTTGCACTTGTGACACGCTGGTAAAAATTTGGTAAAACTGATTTAAGTTTGCCTGCATTAAAGTCCCCAGGCACTAGGAGCTTCGCTTCTGGGTGAGCATTTTCATGTTTGATTATGCCATTATAGAGTTGGTTGAGTGCACTCTTAGTGCCAGCATCGGTCTGTGGTGGTAAATAGACGGATGCGAATAATATAGATGAGAACTCTTTTGGTAGATAGCGTGGTCTACAGTTTATCATAAGATACTCTACCTCAGGCGAGCAATACCTCGAGACTTCTTTAATATTACACATCGGGCACTTGCTGTTATTGACAAAAAGACACACACCCCCACCCCTCGTCTTACCAGACGTAGCTTCTCTGTTCTGCCTGTGCATTGAAAATCCCTCCAGCTCTATATTGTCCGTGTCGTCGTTCAGCCACGACTCGATGAAACATAGGATATTGCAGTTCTTCATGAACTGTTGGTAGGATTGGTAGGATAATTAGTTGGATAATCGTAATCGTAGGTCATCCATTTTATTTTCTAATGATTGCATGTTCGCAAGTAGAATTGATGGCAACGGGAGTTTACTCGCTCGCCTACAGATTCTCAAAATGCAGATTCATCTGCATTCTCTTTTCCGCCGTCTTTTCTTCACGCAAATGACGTGGATCTGTGCTTGTTCCCGGGAGAGCAGTATATCTTTCTCGACTCTTTAAAGGAAAAAGCTTGTTCCAGTCCGTGGTGAGTAATCCCAGTTCTGATGTCCAGAAGTTATTTTCGGTCATAAGAGACGGTAGCAGCAACATTATGTACAAAATAAGTAAAAAAAATAACACACAAAAAAGAACAAAATAGCAGAATTGATTACGGGCATGTAAAACGTCAGCCATCCTCTTCGGCGCCATTTTATCTAAAATATGCAGCCTGAAGTAAGATATTGAATTGAAGAGATTAGAAATACAGTTGCTCTCTGATGAAAACCTCTTATTAAAAAAAAGTACTTTTCAGGAAATTGAAAAAATGACCATATTTCCCCATACAATTATGAAACTTCCGAAGCTATTTTGAATCAATGTCCTTGATCCTAGAGTCATTCAATGTTCAGTGTACAGTAAGGGGAGTTACTGTTTTCAATAAATGAAAACATTTGAATACAACATTTTTTATAAAATTAAAGTTTCATCAGACAGCAACGATATGACAGTTAATCTCCATGAAACAGTTTGACAGAAAAAGAGTGAAACAGGCAGAGTGAGAGAGTGTGACAGAGAGAGGGAGAGAGAGAGAGCATCCCTTTGCTCCACAGTGATAGCCACTGAAGCAGAAAAGTGAATTACTTCTTCTACTCCTGCACTGCTTAATTTAATATCTCCGATGAGTTGCTTCAGCCCTCCATCGGGCCAGGGTCCACACATTTCCAAATTCGTGCTGTGTCACAAAACATTAGACATTGTCCTGGCAATTCATTTCTCTATGGTAATTCTGAATCCCACCACTCTGGCTGGGCACCTGGGGACATCTCTGGAGGTATTCTGTTTTGGGGGGGGGGTTATTGGGAGCATTATCATCCATTGATATATATTTAGTTCTCCTTCCCAATCCACAGTGGAATAACCAGCGTGTAATAGAATAAAAGGGCATCAGTATTTCCATTTCATTCCATTCTTTCTTCTTTCATTTCATTCCTCCCCAGGAACCTGTGCTTGAGGGTAATAAAAAACAATAAAATGTGAATGGAGTGGATTTGAATTTTAGTGGCTGTTATTTTGTGTCAGATTCCTTTATACAAGGCAACTTGCATGCACCGGAATTTCATATGATCCTTCTTGATATAAGTGTATTGTCAATTGACTGTTAAGACCCTATAGGGCACAACAATGGCAGCATGCCAAGGATTTCAGATGACCCATCTTTAGGTTGCTGGTCCACTCATCTAGCTTACAACGCCATCTAACTTAATTTGTATTTTGCAAAGGTAAAGGTGCTTATGAGTTTGAAGTGGCGGGAAGGAGTTGAGAGGGTTTTGGATCATGCCCCACCACATCGATGATATGCCATGGGTGATCTGACTCCTCATGCCCCCACTCCGCCATAATGCAAGGCAAGCGGCAGGCAAACAGCTGCTTGGTCCGAGCGGCCCAATATATCAATGGCACTAATTAATTGGATTAATGGAGAGGGTTCTGGGATTGGGGAGAGGCTGGGGGAAGCGTTTCAGCGGAAACTGAATTGTGGTCCCTGAGGGCAGGGGGGGTCGCGAGAGGGGGTAGGAAGGAGGGAACATGTCTGAATATGGATGAGGCAAAATTGAGTTAAAACAGAGGAGACTGCAGCATTCATTAGACCGCCCACCCTCTGAAGTAGCTGCTTAATATGCATGCTATTACTATGCAAATCAGTGATAATGAAACACAGAGGATTTTTTCATCAGAGAAAGAACAAGCAGATGTTGGCAGGGTTTGGAAAGGGGTGGTTTTAGTTTGTGTGGCGAGGGGCGGTGTGTGTGTGTTATATTAGTTTGGGGGAGGGGTGGGTATTGTACAAAAGCAAAAAACTGAATTAAATCAAAGTCTCTTAAGCATACCTGAGCACCAGACCCCATAACCCCGAGCACTCAGTACCATGGTAAGACGTTACCTCAGAAAATTATGCCACAGGCAACACGTGAATGGGGCAACCTTAAGCACTGATTAGCCACCTCTGAAGGGAATGCTTAAGGAAGTTACATAAACAAGTCAGAATTAAATAGAGGCTACTTGTGAGCTTTGTTTTACTTCCTTGGGGATCAATGTGGTTTCATCCATACAATCACTTAGCTACGCCATGTTTGATTATATAATCACATCATTATAAGTACACGCCCTGTTGCAGACCTACACACCCCCACAGTCAACAGCAAAGGATTCTTCAAGAAATTGGAACTATAAGGTTCTATCTGCATTTTTGTCAAAATTGATTTATTGACATGGCCTTGTTCTGTTCAATGTTCTCTACCTATATAGTACTCTCAATCAAATCAAATCAAATGTTATTGGTCACATACACATGGTTAGCAGATGTTATTGTGAGTGTAGCAAAATGCTTGTTCATCTAGTTCCGACAGTGCATCAATATCTATCATGTAATCTAACGATTCCACAACAACTACTTAATACACAAAAATCGAACAAAAGGAATGGAATAAGAATATATACATATAAATATATGGATGAGCAATGACAGAGCGACATAGGCAAGATACAATAGATAGTATAAAATCCAGTAGATACATATGAGATGAGTAATGCAAGATATGTAAACATTATTAAAGTGTCATTATTAAAGTGACTAGTGTTCCATTTTTTAAAGTGTCCAATGATTTCAAGTCTGTATGTAGGCAACAGCCTCTCTGTGTTAGTGATTTCTGTTTAACAGTCTGATGGCCTTGAGATAGAAGCTGTTTTTTAGTCTCTCGGTCTCAGCTTTGATGCTCCAGGACTGACCTCGCCTTCTGGATGGTAGTGGGGTGAACAGGCAGTGGCTCGGGTGGTTGTTGTCCTTGATTATCTTTTTGGCCTTCCTGTGACATCGGGTGCTGTTGGTGTCCTGGAGTGTAGATAGTTTCCCCGGTGATGCGTTGTGCAGACCGCACCACACTCTGGAGAGCATTGCGGTTGAGGGCTGTGCAGTTGCCAAATCAGGCGGTGATGCAGCCCGACAGAATGCTCTCAATTGTGCATCTGTAAAAGTTTGTGAGGGTTTTAGTTGACAAGCCAAATTTCTTCAGCTTCCTGTGGTTGAAGAGGTGCTGTTGCTCCTTCTTCACCACACTGTCTGTGTGGGTGGAACATTTCAGTTGGTCCGTGATGTGTATGCCGAGGAACTTAAAACTTTCCACCCTCTCCACTGCTGTCCCGTCGATATGGATAGGGTGGTGCTCCCTCTGCTGTTTCCTGAAGTCCACGATCATCTCCTTTGTTTTGTTTGACGTTGAGTGAGAGATTGTTTTGCTAACACCACACTCCAAGTGCCCTCACCTCCTCCCTGTAGGCTGTCTCGTTGTTGTTGGTAATCAAGCCTACTACTGTTGTGTCATCTGCAAACTTGATGATTGAGTTGGAGGTGTGCATGGCCACACAGTCATGGGTGAACAGGGAGTACTGGAGGGGGCTGAGCACGCACCCTTGTGGGGCCCAAGTGTTGAGGATGAGCAAAGTGGAGATGTTGTTTCCTACCTTCACCACCTGAGGGCGGCCCGTCAGGAAGCCCAGGACCCAATTGCACAGGGTGGGGTTGAGGCCCAGGGTCTCTAGCTTAATCATGAGCTTGGATGGTACTATGGTGTTGAATGCTGAGCTATAATCAATGAACAGCATTCTTACATAAACATCTTGCATTCTTACATATTCTTACATTCTTACATACTTCCTCTTGTCCAGATGGGTTAGGGCAGTGTGCGGTGTTATGGCGATTGCATCGTCTATTGGGGCAGTAAGCAAATTGAAGTGGGTCTAGAGTGACAGGTAGGGCGGAGGTGATAGGATCCTTGACTAGCCTCTCAAGGCTCTTCATGATGACAGAAGTGAGTGCTACGGGGCGATAGTCATTTAGTTCAGTTACCTTTGCCTGCCCTAATTGATGTTGTTATGTTTAAAAGAATACAATAAACATTTTGGGCACCATTCTAACCAATGAGTGTTCTGAACATTAAAGTTAATTATATCAGAATCAACTTTTTGCAGATAGAACCTTATAGTCCCAAAATCTTGAGTTGTGTCTGCTTCTACCCTAGCTCTCTGCTAAGCAGCTACGCTGTGCTGTGTTATGTTGTGGTGTGATATTCTGCCCTAGCTCTCTGCTAAGCAGCTACGCTGGGCTGTGTTACGTTGCGGTGTGATATTCTGCCCTAGCTCTCTGCTAAGCAGCTACGCTGTGCTGTGTTACGTTGTGGTGTGATATTCTGCCCTAGCTCTCTGCTAAGCAGCTACGCTGTGCTGTGTTACGTTGCGGTGTGATATTCTGCCCTAGCTCTCTGCTAAGCAGCTACGCTGTGCTGTGTTACGTTGCGGTGTGATATTCTGCCCTAGCTCTCTGCAAAGCAGCTACGCTGTGCTGTGTTACGTTGCGGTGTGATATTCTGCCCTAGCTCTCTGCTAAGCAGCTACGCTGTGCTGTGTTACGTTGCGGTGTGATATTCTGCCCTAGCTCTCTGCTAAGCAGCTACGCTGTGCTGTGTTACGTTGCGGTGTGATATTCTGCCCTAGCTCTCTGCTAAGCAGCTACGCTGTGCTGTGTTACGTTGTGGTGTGATATTCTGCCCTAGCTCTCTGCTAAGCAGTTACGCTGTGCTGTGTTACGTTGTGGTGTGATATTCTACCCTAGCTCTCTGTGATATGCTAGGCTTGGTGGTGTGGAGTGATATGCTAGGCTGGACTGTGTTATGGTGGTGGTGTGATATGCTAGACTGGGCTGGGTTGTGGTGTGATATGCTAGGCTGGGCTGGGTGGTGTTGTGATATGCTAGGCTGGGCTGGGTGGTGTTGTGATATGCTAGGCTGGGCTGGGTGGTGTTGTGATATGCTAGGCTGGGCTGGGTGGTGTTGTGATATGCTAGGCTGGGCTGGGTGGTGGTGTGATATGTTAGGCTGGACTGGGTGGTGGTGGTGTGATATGCTAGGCTGGGCTGGGTGGTGGTGTGATATGCTAGGCTGGGCTGGGTGGTGGTGTGATATGCTAGGCTGGGCTGGGGGGTGGTGTTGTGATATGCTAGGCTTGGTGGTGTGGAGTGATATGCTAGGCTGGACTGTGTTATGGTGGTGGTGTGATATGCTAGACTGGGCTGGGTGGTAGTGTGATATGCTAGACTGGGCTGGGTGGTGGTGTGATATGCTAGGCTGGACTGTGTTATGGTGGTGGTGTGATATGCTAGACTGGGCTGGGTGGTGGTGTGATATGCTAGACTGGGCTGGGTGGTGGTGTGATATGCTAGACTGGGCTGGGTGGTGGTGTGATATGCTAGACTGGGCTGGGTGGTGGTGTGATATGCTAGACTGGGCTGGGTGGTGGTGTGATATGCTAGGCTGGGCTGGGTGGTGGTGGTGTGATATGCTAGACTGGGCTGGGTGGTGTGATATGCTAGGCTGTGCTGGGTGGTGTGATATGCTAGGCTGTGCTGGGTGGTGGTGTGATATGTTAGGCTGGGCTGGGTGGTGGTGGTGTGATATGTTAGGCTGGGCTGGGTGGTGGTGGTGTGATATGCTAGACTGGGCTGGGTGGTGTGATATGCTAGGCTGGGCTGGGTGGTGGTGTGATATGCTAAGCTGGGTGGTGGTGGTGTGATATGCTCGACAGGGCTGGGTGGGGGTGGTGTGATATGCTAGGCTGGGCTGGGTGGTGGTGTGATATGCTAGGCTGGGCTGGGTGGTGGTGTGATATACTAGACTGGGCTGGCTGGTGGTGTGATATGCTAGACTGGGCTGGGTGGTGGTGGTGTGATATGCTAGACTGGGCTGGGTGGTGGTGTGATATACTAGACTGGGCTGGGTGGTGGTGTGATATGCTAGGCTGGGCTGGCTGGTGGTGTGATATGCTAGACTGGGCTGGGTGGTGGTGGTGTGATATGCTAGACTGGACTGGGTTGTGGTGTGGTGTGATATGCTAGGCTGGACTGTGTTATGGTGTGGTGTTATATTCCTGGCTGGGTGTTGATGTGATGTGCTGGGCTGGGCTCTGCTGGGTTGTGGTGTGGTGTGGTATGCTAGGCTGTGTGTTGATATGATATGCTGGGCTGGGCTCTGCTGGGTTGTGGTGTGGTGTGGTTTGGTGTGGTGTGGTGGGGTTTGCTGGGCTGGGCTCTGCTGGGTTGTGGTGTGGTGTGGTGGGGTTTGCTGGGCTGGGTGTTTATATGATATTCTGGGCTGGGCTCTGCTGGGTTGTGGTGTGGTGTGGTGTGGTATGCTGGGCTGTGTGTTTATATGATATGCTGTGCTGGGCTCTGCTGGGTTGTGGTGTGGTGTGGTGTGGTATGCTGGGCTGTGTGTTTATATGATATGCTGTGCTGGGCTCTGCTGGGTTGTGGTGTGGTGTGGTGTGGTATGCTGGGCTGGGTGTTTATATGATATGCTGTGCTAGGCTCTGCTGGGTTGTGGTGTGGTGTGGTGTGGTGTGGTATGCTGGGCTGGGTGTTTATATGATATGCTGTGCTAGGCTCAGCTGGGTTGTGGTGTGGTGTGGTATGCTGGGCTGGGTGTTGATGTGATATGCTGGGCTGGGCTAGGTTGTGGTGTGTGTTAGACTGGAGTGTGGGGTGGTAATGACTCCTGCATGGAAAGCTTCTCCCTGTAAGTGGCTCCCCGTGGCTCTCTCCTTTCATGACCCAATCAGGGCTGTTCTCTATGGGCCTGTTAAATTAAGCGCTCTCTCTGCACAAGAGGAGGAATTAAGGAGTCTGGATGAAGCCATCGATCATCAGGCACCTGCCTTTTTAGCACTGCCCGGCTCAGGCTGGCCAGAGGCACACACAGTGCACAGAGCACAGAGCACAGCACACAGCACAGAATAGAGCACAGAACACAGAACACAGCACAGAGCACAGAACACAGAGCACGGAACAGCACAAAACAGAACGCAGCCCAGAAAAGCATAGAACAGCACAGCACAGACCAGAACAGCATAGCCACACAGGAGCTACATTAAGAAGGCTGGGTTGCTGGTACAGACACCTGTGGTGGTCAGTCATATTTACTCATGTCTGTCACATACCTGTATATTTAAACAGCCTTAGATTTTTTCATACCTTTTTTTAGTCCCCTTTTCTATTCCCCCTTTTCTAGTCCCCTGTTTTCTATATAGTGTGCTAAGACTCCAGCCACCATAGTCATAGACTGTTCTCTCTGCTACCACACGCAAGCGGTCCACTTTAATAACTCCACCTACATGTACATATTACCTCGACTAACCTGTACCCCCGCACATTGACTCTGTACCGGTACCCCCTGTATATAGCCTCGCTATTGTTATTTTACTGCTGCTCTTTAATTATTTGTGACTTTTATTTCTTATTTTTGGGGGTATTTTTCGTAAAACTGCATTGTTGGTGAAGGGCTGGTAAGTAAGCATTTCACTGTAAGGTCTACCTACACCTGTTGTACTCGGAGCATGTGACAAATAAAACGTGATTTGACGTGAATTATGCATGGATCTATAAAGAAAGTGGCTACTATAATCACATTGCTTTTCTATGATAGCGATCAATATTGACTGCATTTGGTGTGTCTATCACAAGTAATATAGATGGATGACACCCCTCATCAAAATAAAGTTAATACATACACTTCAGGACAGATTCAGTCTTAGGAAATGCCTCCCATTCTGAAACACACCTTTCCTATGCACTTCTCAGTAGTTGGCATTCAGACTTACCTTATGCAGGTGCATTAGGGCTTTGCAAGCGTGGTTACCTTGCACAGCCTTCTGTGTTCTCCAGGAACAACCACACGAACTTGACAGAGAAAAGAAAGTTAAACTAACTACGTAATAGAATGATGAAAAATGTCAGGAAACAATAAAGTGACAGTTATAAATGTATGTGGGCATAACTGACGTTGGCTATTTATGTTATTTAACGCGATACAGATTGTAAAATTGTACAGTGAATAGAATAGCTGGCTGAAACGTCTGTTACCTCATACCTAAGTTCAAGTTCAGAGTGCGGATAGAGAGAAAAATACACAAAAAGGGAATTAAGTTCCGTTTATGCGCGCATAACTTGGGTCTGAATTGGTTCCTTCCTGAATACTCTCATCAGAGTGCATTTTGAGAGAGAGAGAGAGACAGAGAGAGATAGAGAGAAAGAGAGAGAGACATGGAGTAAACAAATTACCTTTGTATTCCTTGGAATTGATTGTTGTCATTAGGAGAATGCCAAGCGGATCCTCCCTGTTGGCTATAAAGAATATTACATGGGTGAATCTCCATCCTTTTTGACACCCCTGGCATAGTAATAATAACAATTTAATGACACACAATACATTAGGTACACAGGAGTCCCTCTATTGGCGAGCTGGGGTGGAATTTGATATCAAGCTTAATAGTGACAATGATGATGATGAGACTGCTGAGCGATGATGATGATGGTGTCCCTTGTTAGTGTGTCCCTGTCTTAATTAGATAGGGTTGTTACAGGTCTGTATATCAGAGCCTGGGATACATGAAGACTACACACGCCCACACACACACAGACACACACACACACACACACAAGATCCATCTCTGTTCACTGAGTAACTGCAAGTGTCTTTCTATTGGGTACCTGAACATTCTTTACAAATACTGGCTTCAGAGAAAAAAAAGGGCAACAAAGGTTCATCACTGGCATTCATTATTCATCTTAATGAAATAGATTTGGTGAAACACGGGAAGAGGCTTGTTCCACATACGCAAAATCTCTCCAGATCACGTTTCACAGAAGATGAGGGCATGTAAATCAGTTAAAGTGAATTATCCCAATCCACAAGTTATTACAATACCACATTTTACTAGCTGATGCTTCTGCAGCATTACTTATTTACTGTTCTAGTTACTGTATGTTGGAAACCAGTTTATAATGGCAATAAAGCACCTTGGGGGTTTGTGGTATATGGCCAATATACCACGGATAAGGGCTGTATCTGGAATTCCGAGCTGCGTCGTGCTTAAGACCAGCCCTTAGCCGTGGTACAGTATATCGGCAATATACCACACCCCCTCGGTGTCACGGCCGTTGTATGAAGGAGACCAAGGCGCAGCGTGCGTATCGTTCCACATCTTTATTATATTGTGAAACTTAGCCAAACAGACAATAAACTATAAACAAAACACAAACCGTGACGACAGAGGTGCAACATGCACTAACTCAAAATAATCTCCCACAAAACGTGGGAAAAACAACTACTTAAAAATGATCCCCAATATAGAAAAAATAAACTAGAACACAACATAGAAAAATGTATCTAGATTTAAAAAAACAGTCACGCCCTGACCTACTCTACCATAGAAAATAAGAGCACACTATGGTCAGGACGTGACACTCGGGCCTTACTGCTTAAGTAACCCTCTACTCTAAAAACAGCAAGACATTTCCTAAACTGGTCCATACGATATGTACAGGTACCTGAGTGTACCAACATTGACACCTGCTCTTTCCATGACATAGACTGAGGTGAATCCAGGTGAAAGCTATGATTCCTTAGGGATGGATCGACATTTACATAATGGGTACCGGGAGGAAAATGGGGGAGGGTCATGCTTTTTCAATTTTGGTCAAGGGGAGGGTTTAGTATTTTTTTCATCTAGTCCAGGGAAGGGTCATGTAATTTGTAATTGATGAAATGTCAATATTTCTCAGTGTTTTAGAATGAGTTGATTATAAGGCTATGTATCGCTGTGCGTCCAAAAGCCGCCCCATATCTCTGATTCTCCCCTGGGTATGCAATATCAAGTGCGCCTATTGGCTATTTAGTGTGGTCTCAATCAAATGATCCATAGCCTATGGGCTATAGTCTACGAAGTGCATGCTCGGAGAAGCACAGAGCAAGGCTATATATAAGGGGTACTGGTACAGAGTCAATGTGCAGGGGCACCGGTAAGTCAAGGTAATTGAGGTAATATGTACATGTAGGGAGAGTTAAAGAGATATGCATAGATAATAAACAGAGAGTTTTTATTGATCAAGTCATTGGTGATTCCTGCTTTGGTTTTTGCTTGTTAGCAGGAATCAGGAGGATAGAATTATGGTCAGATTTGCCAAAAGGGAGAGAGAGCTTTGTGTGTGGAGTAAAGGTGTTCTAGAGTTTTTTTCCCCTTTGGCTGCACATTTAACACATTGGTAGAAATTAGGTAAAACGGATTTAAGTTTCTCTGCATTAAAATCCCCGGCCACTAGGAGCACTGCCGCTGGATGAGTGTTTTCCACCACCCACCATTCACACTTTAATTAACCTAACTCCATATCAGCTGTTAAGTTAAAACCAAGACTTGAATTTAGTGGGTATGAGAAGGTATGCAATAGGCATACTTTTTATTAAAGAAAATGGCAAAAAGCACAGGTCTACCCTTTGTTAGCTTAAGATTTTGAAGAAAATAAAAAAGATCTGATTATTTCAAGTGATCTATAACAGCGCTTTGGTCCACGATGCTTTATGTAGAAAGAAGCTGTAAAATTCCAGGAAAAGACATGACACCGATGCATATGGGAATTTCATTGTTCCAGTTCTTAAGAGGCTGAACTACAACCTTCTATATTTGAGGATATTTTTGGGGGACTTTTCTTGGAAAGTAATATAATTCTGTCACTATCAATTTATTAAGCTATTATTAAGCTATTCACTTTTTGTATAATAGAAGATGTTTAAACCCATACAGCTTTTAGGGAATAACTTGTGACCTTCTCTCGTTGGGTTAAGCCACGGAAGAAGCGTAGCCAGCAGTTAAAGCTTACATTGTTCTGCGTTGGTTGACCTTCTCTGTCTGGGGTGGAAAGGTAGGCCTCGCCTTTGAAAGTAAAATGCTCAAATTCCTAATGATGTCTCAGATTTAATTATTTGCAAACAGGGACAATTTTGTTGCAAACAATACACACTTATTTGGCATCGGAGAAATATGATAAGATTAACACATAGACCTATCTGTCACAGGCGTCGTAAGGAGTGGACCAAAATGCAGCGGCTATATTGATCATCTTCTTTACTTTATTAACCTGTCTGGGCTCGGGGGCAGTATTTTCACGGCCGGATGAAAAACGTACCCAATTTAAACAGGTTACTACTCTGGCCCAGAAACTACAATATGGATAGAAAACACTCTGAAGTTTCTAAAACTGTTAGAATGGTGTCTGTGAGTATAACAGAACCCATATGGCAGGCAAAAACCTGAGAAAAAGTCAACCAGGAAGTGGAGGATCTGAGAATTGTAGTTCTTCTTTCTAGTCCCTTTCAAAACTATCCGTGGGGTTACGTTGCACTTCCTAAGACTTCCATTGGCTGTCTAAAGCCTTCAGAAAGTGGTTTGAGCATTCTCCTGTCACTGGGCAGATAATAGGAGCTCAGTTTCTGAGTGGACTGCCTGGCAACAAAGGGATTGGATATGCGCGGTCACGCGAGCACGCTGTTCCTTCTTTTTCTCCTTGAATGAATACGCTATTGTCCGGTTGGAATATTATCGCAATTTTATGTTAAAAATACCATAAAGATTGATTTTAAACAGCGTTTGACATGCTTCTAAGTATGGTAATGGTACATTTGGATTTTTTGTCTCTGGTTCCGCGCTTGCTCGTTATGCCTTTGGATAAGTGATCTGTACGCACGAACAAAACTGAGGTATTTGGACATAAATATGGATTATTTGGAACAAAAACAACATTTCTTGTGGAAGTAGCAGTCCTGGGAGTGCATTCTGACGAAGATCAGCAAAGGTAAGAGAATATTTCTAATACTAATTCTGAGTTTAGGCTAGCATCCCACCTAATCCATAGAAGTTAAACAAAACAAACGACGAAAACAGTCCAGTAAGGTGCACAGACTATACTAGGAACAACCACCCACAAACACAAGTGAAAAACGAACACACTTAAATGTGGCCTCCAATTAGATACAATGACAACCAGCTGCCTCTAATTGGAGGTCATTGAAAAAACACAATATAGAAATAGAAAACTAGAATAAACATAGAAATAGAAAATATAGAACAAATAAAGTACATCAAAAACCCCGAAACACACAAAACCAACACCCCCTGCCACGCCCTGACCAAAGTACAATTACAAATAACCCCTTTTACTGGTCAGGACGTGACAGTACCCCCCCCCCCCCCCCCCCCCCCCAAAAGGTGCAGACCCCGAATGCACCTCAAAACAAAAACCCCACAAAATTAACCCCAAACTTAAAGGGAGGGAAGGGAGGGTGGCCACCGTCAACGACGGCTCCCGTGCTACACCCCCCCATCCTCCAACGACGGAGGTGGCTCTGGCTCCGGCCTTAGTCCTCATTCTAACCTGCCCACCCCCGCTGAAGGCTCAGGGCTGTAGACCACTGCTGGAGACCTCGGGCTGATGTGTGTCGCTGGAGACCTCGGGCTGAGGTGCATCTCTGCAGGCTCCGGACTGTGGGCCGTCTCTGCAGGCTCCGGACTGTGGGCCGTCTCTGCAGGCTCCGGACTGTGGGCCATCTCTGCAGGCTCCGGACTGTGGGCCGTCTCTGTCGGTTCCGGACTGTTGGACATCCCGGAAGCACTGGACGGGGAACTGTCGCCGGAAGCCCTGGACGGGGAACTGTCGCCGGAAGCCCTGGACGGGGAACTGTCGCCGGAAGCTGTGGACGGGGAACTGTCGCCGGAAGCTCTGGACGGGGAACTGTCGCCGGAAGCTCTGGACTGGGACTGCGCACTGAAGGTCTGATGCATGGGGCTGGCTTTGGAGGTGCCAGACTATTGACACGCACCTCAGGGCTAGTGCGAGGAGCAGGAACAGGACGTACTGGACTGGGCAGGTGCACTAGAGACCTGATGCGTGGGGCTGGCTTTGGGGACGCCAGACTAGTCACACGCACCTCAGGGCTAGTGCAAGGAGCAGGAACAGGACGTACTGGACTGGGAAGGTGCACTTGAGGCCTGATGTGTGGGACTGGCTTTGGAGTTGCCAGAACAGTAACACGCACCACAGGGCTAGTGCGAGGAGCAGGAACAGGATACACTGGGTCTTGAAGACGCACTGGAGGTCTGGAGCGCACAGCCAGCACAACCCGTCTTGGCTGAGTTGTCACTGTAGCCCTGCACGGGCGGAGTGCTGGCACAGGGCGAACTGGGCTGTGCTGAGGAAGGATGGCTGCCGTGCGTAGAGCAGGCGCAGGGTAGCCTGGGCCTAGGAGACGCACTGGTGGCCAGATATGCTGAGCAGGCATCCTTCCTGGCTGGATGCCCACTCTAGCACGGCACTTGCGGGGAGCTGGTATCGACCACACCGGACTGTGCGTGCGGATGGGCGAGACCGTGCGCACTTCCGCATAGCACGGTGCTCTCTACGCCAAACGCTCCCCATAATAAGCACGAGGAGTTGGCTCAGGTCTATTGCCTGACTTACCCCAACTCCCTGTGTGCCCTCCCCAAAAAAATGTTTGGGGGTGCCTCCTCACCTCCTGAAATGGAGGATATAATGCCTCATACCTCCGTCGTTCTGCCTTTGCTTCCTCCAATTCCTCCTTCGGTCGCCGGTACTCCCCAGCCTGCCTCCAAGGTCCCTTTCCATCTAATATTTCCTCCCATGTCCACGACTCCAAATATTTATCCTGCTGCTCCTTCTTCCGCTGCTTGGTCCTCTTTTGGTGGTTGGTTCTGTCACGGTCGTCGTAAGGAGTGGACCAACATGCAGCGGGTATATTGATCATCTTCTTATTTATTGAAGGAAAAAACACTTAAACAAAACAAATGACAAAAACAGTCCTGTAAGGTGCACAGACTATACAGGAAACAAACACCCACCAACACAAGTGAAAAATGAACACACTTAAATATGGCCTCAATTAGAGACAACGACAACCAGCTGCCTCTAATTGGAGGTCATTGAAAAACACACAACATAGAAATAGAAAACTAGAATAAACATAAAAATAGAAAATATAGAACATAAATCAAAAACCCCGAAACACACAAAACAAACACCCCCTGCCACGCCCTGACCAAACTACAATAACAAACAACCCCTTTTACTGGTCAGGACGTAACACTATCTCTTTGTCCATTCTTAACCTATAATTTCGGTTATTTGTGAGGTATTAAAAAACATTCTGCTAATATGTAAAATGACGTAGAATAGCATGACATAAAAAATTTAAAATTCTCAAACCTGCAAATATGATGATCAATTCATGCAATGATTTTACTATGAAGGGGATCTTTCCACCACCTCCTCTTGTCCACGGTGGTCTGCGAACCCACAACCTTCTGGCCCGCACCCCTGTGCGCTATCCATTTATATTTCAGAGAGGTACCGATATTCTCCACGTAACCCTTATTATGAATAATGTTCACTCCCTTATTAATGTCACTTGTTATATCCACTTCAATCAGTGTAGATGAATGGGAGGAGGGAATTCAGGCATGAAGTGTGTATGTGTGCCATTCAGAAGGTGAATGGGCAAGACAAAAGATTTAAGTGCCTTTGAATGGGATATGGTAGTAGGTGAAAGGCGCACCGTTTTGTGTCAAGATCTGCAATACTGCTGGGTTTTTCATGCACAACAGTTTCCCGTATGCATCAAGAATGGTTCACCAGCCTAAGGATATCCAGCCAACTTGACACAACCATGGGAAGCATTGGAGTCAACATGGGCCAGCATCCCTGTGGAACGCTTTCCACACCTTGGGTTCAACTAACTCAATATTAGGAAGGGGATCTTAATGTTTTATAGTCAATATAGTTCTCTAGGCTCACACCCTCTCAGACCACGAGAAACATTCTGTCCACCTACTATAGGGTCATCCATAGATAAAGATGCACTGCATCCTTACATCACTGAACTGTAACAGGATTATAATGTTTACAACTCTTTAGGCCAAGGGTCGCGACGGCTACAACATGATGTACACCAGGAGGAACTGTGCTGAAAGTATACATTGAAAACCAGTGGTGCGGTACACTTATTACTCTGAGAGAGAGCCATTGGGCCACAACACTGATATGTAGTGTTTTGGCTGCACCTCGAGACAGGCACACCAGTTAGCTGAACCAGCAAAGCTCTACCTCTCACTCTCACTGTGAAGGTCAAATAGGATAAAAACCTGTTATGCTCTATGTATGTGTGCGTGTGTGTGTGTGTGTGTGTGTGTGTGTGTGTGTGTGTGTGTGTGTGTGTGTGTGTGTGTGTGTGTGTGTGTGTGTGTGTGTGTGTGTGTGTGTGTGTGTGCGTGCGTGTGCGTGTATGTGTGTTAGTTGCTGGAGGAAGCCTTTAAAATCATCACACAAAGCTCCCCTCAGACATTATACGGGACTGTCCTCATAGTTTCCACACTCAGTTCCTCCGACCAACAATCACAAGCTCACCGCCATGACAAATAACGGCCCTTTCTGAAGACCTTTTCACCACCATTCACTCAAACCAAATGCCAGTTCTGTCTTTTCATCCGCCTCTCTCTTTCCCTAACCCTAAGGGTAGTTGAGATGTAAAAGGTGGGTGAGATTTACCCAGTGAAAGGGTCGACCATTATATATAGGCCAGTTCGTTGATATAAAAGTGTGCTCTTCTGACTTTTTTCCCCTACTGTAAAATGCTGTCTAGTAGTCAAGAATGTAGACCTTTGGAGAATAGGTGTGGTGTGATACCCAACACCACTTCTCCACACAGTGGCAGATGAATCAGTTGATGTGGGGTACTGCTGTCACTCAACATCACTACCTAACCCTAGTCTTATCATGTGAAACTGTTACTAGTACAGTACTAACAACAAATCCAGATGCACATGGATAGTCACAAGGGGGGGTTAGAAGCTGAGGTATATAATGGTTTAAAGATTGTCATACCATGGATCATTTAGCTATTTGATTTGGAATTTTATGCTATTTAATTTGGCCTTTTACTACCAAATCTCATTGAAACGCATCAAATAACACATTCATAAATGGCAAAAAATACATTAAATCATAAGGAATAAGGTTTTGTCCTATATCTAGGAGATATGAGAAAGCTAAGGAAATATTTTTGTTTCTTTTACACATATTTAAGCCCTTTCTTTTGGGTAAGGCATAAAACGACCTCCGTACTTCCATTTATTTATAAACCGGTACAGATTACTTTCAGATAAGTCCCGTGACCACTTGTGGGGGACATAGAGCAGAACGGAGAACACCATCATGTTCGTGAGAATCTCCCCTTTCCACAGAGTGGTTTGTAGGCCAGCATCATGTTATGGGTATGCCTGTCATCGGCAGGGACTGGGGAGTTTGTCAGGATCAAAAGAAATATGAAAGGAGCAAAGCCCAGGTAAAATGACAGAAGACTTCTGAAAACCTAACTCTAAAATAGTTGTATTTTTCAGCGAGACAATAGCACACATTTTAATGCCAAAGACTGATCAGAATGGCTTTCCAAGAAGTGTACTTGAGTTTTCTTGAATGGTCTAGTTTCAGCCTTGACATAAATCTACTAGAAAATCAGAGACAAGGTTTAAATATCGATGTCCATCAATGATCCAAAACCAAATTTACTGAGCCTGAACAATTTGGAAAATGTTCAATAACTTTCTTTCACTTTGAAAATATGGAGTAGGTTGTGTAGATCTGTAGGAACATTTCTATTCCTTTTTAGATTGAATTTTAAGGCAGTAAAATGTAAAAAAAAGGGTGTGTAGACTTTCTATAGGCACAGCATGTGTGTGCTTCTATCTGTGTCTGTGCTTACCTTGGTTTCTTTGTTTGTATCTGGTGTTGGCATGAAGGGCCTGGGGGGTATCAGCGCTTACCAGGGAGGCAGGCGCTGGCTGATGTCAGCTGGCCAGTCGGCACACAGTCCAGTCGCATCATATCACCGTCACGGCCCTGGTCTGGTGCCGCTCACATTCACGCTGTCCCCAAGACATCCAGCCTCTTTGTCTGCCTGCCTGGCTCTGCGTGTCTGGTTGTGTGTGTTTGTGTATTCTGTGTGCTTTGGAGCCAATCCACTCATTCTAAAATTACCAGAGCAATTATCTTGGCCCTTCCAGTGTAAAAGCTAACAAATTCCTAACAGTTGCAAACAAAGCCCCCAGTACAGAACATTCTCATTTTAGATATGCAGGTGGTTCAAAGTTTCAATTTCACACAAGCCAAAGTCTATTTACTTCCAGTTCTGTGGACTGTTTGTTTTTACAGCATGAAGAATGCATGGCACTCCTTGATATCTATTCGGCTTCAATTAGCAACAGATGCCTCCATGCAGAGTGCAAACTCTAATTGTACGTGATGAGCAAAGCTAATGGCCTGACCTTCTTGCAGCTGTGAGAGAAGAGGAGACATGGGGTAACCTATCTCACACACCTTCTCATTGTCCAAACATATACACACACATGCACACCAGCCCATACTCGCCAATGTTAGAAAATGAAAATGGGTGGAAGGGGTAGGGGTGGGGGTGGGGGGAGCACGGGGGGGGGGGGGGGGGGGTAGCTTTGGTGACCAAAATTAGCTGTCGTAATTGCATCTCTCTCCCTGTGACCATAATTTTTCAGGCCTGTTTGGGGCAGTGGGGAGAGTTTGTTTGTTTTGGTGTCAGGGAGATTTAGAATCAAAACCAGGACCTCCGGCACACATGTGGACCTCCAAGCCAAATGGCAGCACCGCAGCCTCCCCTAACCCCGCCTCTCCCACAGCACAGGGGATAAAGAGCAAACAAGGAGAGAGAGGGGGCTAAGTGGGAGGGGGGGTATACAACAACCATTTTACTCAACAGAGAGAGATGTCTTCTACCCGACTTTCACAGTATTGCTGCAAGCTCCCATTAATGATTGTTTGGGGTGCAATTAAATAACCATTAAGATTGAAATGTTCAGGGTAAACTGATCAGTCACATATGTGCTGCTGTGTAGTACGTCTTGAAAAAAGTAAAAACAGAAGAATATTTTTTTGTTCACGGGGTTGAACATAAAAGAGTTATATACAGTGCCTTTGGAAAGTATTCAGACCCCTTGACTTTTTACACATTTTGTTACATTTCAGCCTTAATATAAAATGGATTAAAAAACTAAAAGCAATACCCCATTCTGACAAAGTCAAACCAGGTTTTTAGATTTTTTTTAAATATATAAAAAATAAAACCAGAAATATCTTATTTACATAAGTATTCAGACAGTTGTATCCTGTTTCCATTGATCATACTTGAGATGTTTCTACAACTTGATTGGAGTCCACCAGTGGTCAATTCAATTGATTGGACATGATTTGGAAAGGCACACACCTATCTATATAAGGTCCCACAATTGACAGTGCATATCAGAGCAAAAACCAAGCCATGAGGTCGAAGGAATTGTCCGTAGAGCTCTGGAACATAATTGTGTCGAGGCACAGATCTGGGGAAGGGTACCAAAACATTTCTGCAGCATTGAAGTTCCCCAAGAACACAGTGGCCTCCATCATTCTTAAATGGAAGAAGTTTGGAACCACCAAGACTCTTCCTATAGCTGGCCACCTGGCCAAACTGAGAAATCGGAGGAGAAGGGCCTTGGTCAAGGAGGTGACCAAGACCCGATGGTCACCCTGACAGAGCTTTAGAGTTCCTCTGTGGAGATGGGAGAACCTTCCAGAAGGACAACCATCTCTGCAGCACTTCACCAATCAGTCCTTTATGGTAAAGTGGCCAGACGGAAGCCATTCCTCATTAAAAGGCACATGACAGCCCGCTTGGAGTATGCCAAAAGGCACCTAAAGACTCTCAGACCATGAGAAACAAGATTCTCTGGTCTGATGAAACCAAGATTGAACTCTTAGTAATCATGGCTGAATACCGACCAAATCTCGCATAGGGCTCCCAAAAGGCTAGGGCCGGCCTTGACTGAGATGATAAATTGGGAAAATCTTTCTCAATGGAAAATTACATCAATGTTCCCTTACACATCACATGTAGTTCCAATACTTGGTCCATTCACTTCAACGATTGGGGCGGGGGGGTCAGGACAGTTTGCCTTTAGCGGCTTCAGTCTGCTGGTTGTTTTGTTTTGTCTTGACATGCCTCCATTGAAGAGTGCCAAAAAGTGAATTACATGTAGGAGGCTTAGTTCATCTTTGAGCCATACACTCCCTGTTCCAGACACACAAATCCCCCATGCCTCATTTTCCCCTGTGAGCCTCCCTCTCTTGGCACACGATTATCAGACATGTGTATCGCACATCCGAGCCAGAGCGAGACGGTAAGCAAGCATTGCGTGGAGATGGTTTGTGCTCCCACCATGTGCAGATGATATCATTAGCTAGTACTGTCCTGATCAGCTCCATATGTTTGTGGTAATGCTATCGTACCAAGACTCAATGGTGTGTGGCTCACGAGCTTTCATTTACTGGATGGAGGAAGTCCAGTCTTCTAACCACAAGCCTGTGTAGTAAAAAACCAACAGAGAATTGGTTTGACTGGAATTAGTAATCACGCTAACCCTTCCCCAAGGAGTTCCTGAATGTAGGCTACATGATAAATAGTTACATTGAGATATACTGTATAAATGAAAAGGTTTAGTTTGAGGAAAAGGGCTGCTTTCATTGTACACAACTTTGCATACCAGGAAGTTGATAAACCATGTATCATATTTCTTTGGGTTCATTTATATGTCTCTTTCATAGACATAATAACAACATAGGAAAACCATATATATAACTTACCATAGCTGCAGAACTGTAATTAATCCATGCCTATTGGGTGTTTATGTTGAGAAAGGGAAGCTAGCCCTCTGCGTTCTCTTCTCAGTCCTTAACCCTGATGTCAATCTTATTTTTTTCCCAGCAAGTAGAATCCACATTCCCTCAACTGCTCATGCTCTCACTGTTGGGAACGCTCCTGTTGCCACAGAGATGGGGCGGGAAAACATTTATCCTTGGAAGCAGCGGAGAAACGGATGAACGGTAGAGGCTGTCCACCCGCGCCAGGAGACGTCTAATGTTTAAAGCTCTCCACGATTCCCTTTTTCCACACATTTTTCATATTCTACTGTTTTTCTTCAAAATGAACATTACAGCAGTTATAAAGACTCAAACAGTTTTTATAAAGACTCAAACAGATGCGACATAATAAAGTAATAGCTGGAAATGTCCTTTTTCTAAAGAAATCTTCAATTATTGCGCCTCATGATTGCTATATGATTTCTATAAAATGAAATCACAAGTTCTGGTTGTGTGTAGTTCTGTCTGTGCTCTAGAAATGTCAGTCACATCAAGAGGTTAACCCCATCGCTATACGAGAGCTGATTTAATATTATCCAAACACAGGTTGGACATATCTGATCCACACAAAGCGTGTTGTGAGACCATTCCATCCAGCCTCTCTCTGTAACCTCATTAAAAATACAAAGGGGTTTAAGAAAATGCAGCAATAAGCAATCTGCGTTAAACCTGCATTTGAATGCAAGAGAGTTAGTGTCATTTAATGCTGTTTCAAGTGAAAAGTGCCATTAAAGCAGGATTGACTAATCTGGGCATGGCCGTGCTGCTCTGTAGGATGACATTATGCTAAACTGACCTTTACAGACAGATTAAGAGAGCTCCAAGGAGAGGGAGAGGAGGAGGAAGAGGGAGGGAGGAGGTGGAGAAGAAGAAGGAGGGAGAGAAATTAACAGCGAAGGAAAGATGGCGAGTTTGCAATATGGATGATAAAGTATCCACCACTCCCAACCCAAGTGCAATAGAGTACATTAATTCTACAAATCAAATGAAAGTGGCAAAGTGTTATGTTATAGTTTGAGGGTTTGGTCAACCCACACCGCAAACTATTCATGTCTCCAAACTACTCTGTGGTATCTATGGACACCAGCACCTCAACATTTGGCATTATAGAGATATAAAAGAACTGGATGAATCTGAACCTATTCTCCCAACTGTGAGTTCGGATTTCCCTCTAACATGTTATCATATTTGTCAAAGTCTCACCACGCTCCATAGACAATGGAAGTTCCGGTCCGTTCCGCATTCCGGACATCATCAATCAATATGAGGGCTGGTTGGGACAGTGCCAGTACTACTCTGAGAGGGAGGATGTGAAGTTGGCCATCCCTCACCTCTCTCTCCCTCTCTTACTCTCTCTCTCTCAGTGAAACAGATGACCCGGGAGAGCATACCTGGGAGAGCATACCTGGGAGAGCATACCTGGGAGAGCATACCCGGGAGAGCATACCCGGGAGAGCATACCCGGGAGAGCATACCCGGGAGAGCATACCTGGGAGAGCATACCTGGGAGAGCATACCTGGGAGAGCATACCCGGGAGAGCATACCCGGGAGAGCATACCTGGGAGAGCATACCCGGGAGAGCATACCTGGGAGAGCATACCTGGGAGAGCATACCTGGGAGAGCATACCTGGGAGAGCATACCTGGGAGAGCATACCCGGGAGAGCATACCTGGGAGAGCATACCCGGGAGAGCATACCCGGGAGAGCATACCCGGGAGAGCATACCCGGGAGAGCATACCCGGGAGAGCATACCTGGGAGAGCATACCTGGGAGAGCATACCTGGGAGAGCATACCCGGGAGAGCATACCCGGGAGAGCATACCTGGGAGAGCATACCCGGGAGAGCATACCTGGGAGAGCATACCTGGGAGAGCATACCTGGGAGAGCATACCTGGGAGCTTCAGAGATCCTCTTACTTTCAGATACATATCTCCACTACTTTTTTTTTCACAAAACCCAGAGGAAAAGTAGCAATAAGATACTGTATGGCTGACTAAATTCAAAGAGATCTAAGTGAAACCCAGTGGCAAAGTTAAAACCAGTTTGGTTAGCGGGAGATGTCAGGAGATTGAGTTCTCAAGAGGGTTCTGCCTTAAAAGATGGATAGACCTATCGGCTGCAATCACAGCTTGACCACTCTCTCCATCACTGCCCATTCCCAACCTTACATTCACATCTTGGCCAGGCCACTCACTACTTGACTGGAAGTTTGGAACGAGAGATAGGGAGAGAGAGAGAAGAGATAGAGACAGAAGAGATAGAGACAAAGAGAGCGAGTACAGAGAGAACAGAGTGAAATAACAGAGTGGGGTGGTTATTGACTTGAAAGTGTTTGGCCGCTGCAGAGTACGGGTTTGGTATCGAATTACTGGCCTATCCTACTGCGAGCTCTATTGGCATGGGGAGCTTTTTCCTCTTCTCCTTTACTCTCAATGACTTGCAGACAGGAGGTATTTTTTTAAACAAAGTGTCTGTTGGGCAGAGTAGGGGGCATAATAGTGCTTTTGCTGAACATTAACACATCGATAAAAGCATCAGTCAAACAGGCTGGGAGCTAGTGGGACTGAAGTAAAGAGATAGGAGGGTGTCATGTCTGAAATAGAGGAGGGAGAGGAGCGGAAAGGTGTAACACACAGTACAGACAAACAACCACCCATATAACCATGCAAAAACAGTGATAGAGTCATGGTTAGGCTACATAAAAGCATGTCTCTTCACACTTATTCTGTGACGTGGTGAGGTTGGACCCAGGCGCAGAGAAGAGACCAGACGAGGAATCAGTGGTTAAGGATAAACATAATACTTTTCTAAGAAACAGTAAACAAAAGATCACAGTAACACTGTGAAAACAAGAACACTACGTTTTGAAACCTCACTCAGGAGACAAACGCACACAGCAAACAATTCAAGCTTCTTAAAGGACAGCAGAAAACACACCTCTTTTAACAAGGGATTCATAATGAGTAATAGGACACAGCTGAGTGTCATTAATGTCTCTAGGACGGTCTCTGGTGACAGGTAAAACCATGACATATTCAACCTTACACGTTCTCCAAACGTATTGGGCAGGGACACATTTGTACACCAGGGACACATTTGTGCACTCTGTACACCAGCAATTTGAATTTGAAATGATACATGAGTGAGAAAGTTACAAATGCACAAATATCATAACCACCAAAAATGCTGACCTCCCCATTTATTGTAGTAGTGGGGGTATGATATTTGTGCGTCTGTAACTTTCTCATTCATCATTATTCACAATTCATTCAGGACTACTCATAATCATGGTTGCATACACAGTAATGTAGAAGTGTTTAGAAAGAAAAAAGTACAGTGCCTTCGGAAAGTATTCAGACCCCTTGACTTTTTCCACATTTTGTTAAGGTTACCCCCTTTTTTTCAATTTTCGCCTAAAATGACATACCCAAATCTAACTGCCTGTAGCTCAGGCCCTGGGGCAAGGATATGCAAATTCTTGGTACCATTTGAAAGGAAACACTTTGAGGTTTATAGAAATGTGAAAGGGATGTAGTAGAATATAACACAATAAATCTGGTAAAAGATAATACTAAGAAAAAAACAACCATTCTTTTGTATTTATTTTTTGTACAATCATCTTTGAAATGCAAGAGAAAGGCCTTAATGTATTATTCCAGCCCAGGTGCAATTTAGATTTTGGCCACTAGATGGCATCAGTGTATGTACAAAGTTTTATACTGATTCTATGAACCATTGCATTTCTGTTCAAAATGTTGTATCAAGACTGCCCAAATGTGCCTAATTTGTTTATTAATAACTTTTCATGTTCAAAATTGTGCACTCTCCTCAAACAATGGCATGGTATTATTTCACTGTAATAGCTATTGTAAATTGGACAGAGCAGTTAGATTAACAAGAATTTAAGCTTTCTGTCAATATCAGATATGTCTATGTCCTGGGCAATTTTCTTGTTACTTACAACATGCAATTCGCATTAGCCTACGTTAGCTCAACTGTCCCGTGGAAGGCACACCAATCCCGAAGAAGTTTTAAATAGTTTTTTCCCCTCATCAATATACACACAATACCACATAATGACAAAGCAAAAACAATTTTTTTAGAAATGTTAGCAAATGTATATAAAAAAAATGAAATATCACATTTACATAAGTATTCCGACCCTTTACTCAGTACTTTGTTGAAGCACCTTTAGCAGCAATTACAGCCTTGAGTCTTCTTCGGTATGACATTACAAGCTTGGCACACCTGTATTTGGGGATTTCCTCCCATTCTTCTCAAGTTCTGTCCTCTCAAGCTCTGTCAGGTTGAATGGGGAGCGTTGCTGCACAGCTATTTTCAGGTCTCTCCAGTGATGTTCGATCTGGTTCAAGTCCGGGCTCTGGCTGGGCAACTCAAGGACATTCAGAGGCTTGTAACGAAGCCACTCCTGCGTTGTCTTGGCTGTGTGCTTAGGGTTGCTGTCCTGTTGGAAGGTGAACCGTCGCTCCAGTCTGAGGTCTTGAGTGCTCTGGAGCAGGTTTTCATGAAGGATCTCACTGTACTTTGCTCTGTTCATCTTTCCCTCGATCCTGACTAGTTTCCCAGTCTCAGCCGCTGAGAACCATCCCCACAGCATGATGCTGCCACCACCATGCTTCACTGTAGGGATGCTACCAGGTTTCCTCCAAACATGACGCTTAGCATTCAGGACGAAGTGTTCAATCTTGTTTTCATCAGACCAGAAAATCTTGTTTCTCATGGTCTGAGTGTCTTTAGGTGCCTTTTGGCAAACTCAAAGTGGGCTATCATGTACCTTTGATTGAGAAGTAGCTTTCGTCTGGTCACTCTACCATAAAGGCCTGATTGGTGAAGCGCTGCAGAGATGGTTGTCCTTCTGGAAGGTTCTCCCATCTCCACAGAGGAACTCTAGAGTTCTGTCAGAGTGATCATCAGGTTCTTGATCACCTCCCTAACCAAGGCCCTTCTCCCCCGATTGCTCAGTTTGGCCAGGCGGCCAGCTATAGGAAGAGTCTTGGTGGTTCCAAACTTCTTCCATTTAAGAATGATGGAGGCCACTGTGTTCTTGGGGACCTTCAATGCTGCAAAAAAATGTTGGTCCCCTTCCCCAGATCTGTTCCTCGACACAATCCTGTCTCGGAGTTCTGCTGACAATTCCTTCGACCTCATGGCTTGGTTTTTGCTTTGACATGCACTGTCAACTGTCGGACCTTATATAGACGGGTGTGTGGCTTTCCAAATTATGTCCAATCATTTTAATTTACTACAGGTGGACAACAATCAAGTTGTAGAATCATGTCAAGTATGATCAATGGAAACAGGATGCACCTTATTTACATAATACCTTACGTAAATAAGATATTTCTGTTATACATTTTTTTATACATTTGCAAAAAAATCGAAAAACATTTTTGCTTTGTCAATATGGGGTATTGTGTGTAGATTGCTGAGGAATTGTTTTATTCAATCCATTTTAGAATAATCCTGTAACGTACAAAATGTGGAAAAAGTCAAGGGGTCTGAATACTTTGCGAAGGTACAGTGCCCACATTAAGCAAATGTCTTTAACAGTACCTTAGCATCATGTCATCGTTACAATGTCATTATCATTATTATAATCATTATCATGTCCTGCTCTTCCAGGGAGAAAGTAACTGCTGGGTCGGCTAAACTCATCAGCACAAAGGAGAAGCTCTCTCTCTCCCACCTTGTTAGTGATCCCTCCCAACAGAACCTCCTCGTGAGCATGTTTGCAGTGTTTGCCATTAGGCGGGGTGTCAGAGTTGTGAGTGACAGGGCTGACACCACCAGATGGTGAAGGAAACACCTCTGATTACAGAGTCAAACCACTAGACCTGCATAAGAACGCCGCACACAACACAACAAAACACACAAATGTCATTCACAGTCTGGCGAAGAGGCCCCTCCTATAGAAACACATGAGATTCAAACAGGTCTTCCTCCTCTCTGCCCAGTGGAAGCCTGGGTAAGAGGAGAGCAGGTTTCTTTAGGCCTGCTGGTAAATGCAGCACCTCTGTTAAACCAGTAGAGCTACCGCTTTCCTCCATAACAATCTCCCCTAGATTGGTCCTGTCAGGCCTGGAATTGGACTACGATTCAGGGAGGAACGATTTGTTTGAGAGAGATAGTGTGTGCATGCATGTGTGCGTGTGCATGTTTGTGCCTGTGTGTGTGTGTGTGTGCATGTGCATGTGCGCCACAGGAGGTTGGTGGCACCTTAATTGGGGAGGACGGGCTCGTGGTAATGGCTGGAGTGGAATCGGTGGAATGGGATCAAATATATCAAACATATGGTTTTCATGGGTTTGATGCTATTTAATTTCCTCCGTTCCAGACATTATTATGAGTTGTTCTCCCTTCAACAGCCTCCTCTGGTGTGCGCATGTGTTTGTCCACATGTGCGTATTCAGACGTGTGGATGAATGCACTATGTCAAACTTGAGGGTAATGAAAAAATAAAAGGAAACGTGTAAAAAGCATTTGCTTCCACCCGAATAGGAAATTAACGGTACGACATTCAAAAGTGCACCTCCTCAACTGCCTGGCAAAACAAACTGGTCTCAGAGCATTTCGTATTATTCTGTACCTAAATCCGAGACACTCCATTTAGTATAATATGTTACGTTTCGTATGGTATGGTATGTATTCATTTGTGGATGTCAATCATCCATTTTGTATGATATGTTACAAATTACAATTTGAATTATATGTTATGAATTTGCAAATGTACAATATGTTACAAATTTGCTAAATGATTGATACACTATAAATACACAAGCATGTAGACACCCCATCAAATTAGTGTATTCAGCACAGCTGTTGCTGACAGGTGTATAAAATTGAGCACACCACCATGCAATCTCCATAGACAAACATTGGCTGTAAAATGGCCTTACTGAAGAGCTCAGTGACTTTCAACGTGTCACCGTCATAGGATGCCACCTTTCCAACAAGTCAGTTTGTCAAATTTCTGTCCTACAGCTGGCCCGGTCAACTGTAAGTGCTGTTATTGTGAAGTAGAAACGTCTAGGAATAACAACGGTTCAGCCGCAAAGTGGTAGGCCACACAAGCTCACAGAACGCTGAAGAGCGTAGGGAGTAAAAATGGTCTGTTCCTGGGTTGCAACATTCACTTCCAAACTGCTTCTGGAAGCAACGTCAGCACAAGAACTGTTCGTCGGGAGCTTCATGAAGTTGGTTTCCATCCGCACACAAGCCTAAGATCACCATGCACAATGCCAAGTGTCGGCTGGAGTGGTGTAAAGCTTGCCGCCATTGGACCAGAGCAGTGGAAACTGGAATGATGAATCACGCTTCACCCTCTGGCAGTCCGACAGAAAAATCTGGGTTTGGTGGATGCCAGGAGAATGCTACCTGCCCCAATGTTTAGTGCCAACAGTCAAGTTTGGTGGAGGAGGAATAATGGTCTGGGGCTTTTTTTCATGGTTCGATCTAGGCCCCTTAGTTCCAGGGAAGGGAAATCTTAACACTACAACATACAATGACATTCTAGATGATTCTGTTCTTCCAACTTTGTGGCAACAGTTTGGGTGAAGGCCCTTTCCTGTTTCAGCATGACAATGCCCCCATGCACAAAGCAAGGTCAATACAGAAATGATTTGTTTGAGATTGGTGTGGAAGAACTTGACGGGCCTGCACAGAGCCTTGACCTCAACCCCTTCGAACACCTTTGGGATGAATTGGAGGGCCGACTGCGAGCCAGGCCTAATCCACCCTGACCAACCACCCCACATTTGTTTTTGCCTTAACCTGTTTGGGATAGGGGGCAGTATTGAGAATTTTGGAAAAAATATGTGCCCATTTTTAACTGCCTCCTACACCAACTCAGAAGCTAGAATATGCATATTATTGTTCAGGTTTGGATAGAAAACACCCTAAAGTTTCGAAAACTGTTTGAATGGTGTCTGTGAGTATAACAGAACTCCTATGGCAGGCAAAAACCTGACAAGGTTTCATGCAGGAAGTGGCCTGTCTGACAAGGAGTTGTGCGTCTTGCATCTGTTTATTGAAGAGTAAGGATCTTAGCTGTAACGTGACAATTCCTAGGGCTCCAATAGGCTCTCAGAACCCGGGAAAAACCTGAACGATGACGAGGCGGCCTCTGGCTGAAACAGATTATCGCCTTTTCCAAGTGGCCGATCAGAGGACCATTGAATGAGGCGCGTGCACGATTCGCCCCCGTGGTGAAATTTCATTCGGCTGTTTAGGCTCATTGCAGATTCCCAGTCGGAATATTATCGCTTTTCTACGAGATAAATGGCATAAAAATTGGTTTTAAACAGCGGTTGACATGCTTCGAAGTACGGTAATGGAATATTTAGACATTTTTTGTCACGCCATGCGCCATGCTCGTGACTGTGATGTAGCATTCTGATAGTGTCTAGAACTCACGAACAAAACGTCGCTGTTTGGATATAACGATGGATTATTTGGGACCAAACCTACATTTGTTATTGAAGTAGAAGTCCTGGGAGTGCATTCTGACGAAGAACAGGAAAGGTAAGAACATTTTTCTTATAGGAAATTTGATTTTGGTGAAGGCTGAACTGGGTGGGTGTCTAAATAGCTAGCCCGTGATGGCTGGGCTATGTACTTAGAATATTGCAAAATGTGCTTCATCCGAAAAGCTATTTTAAAATCGGACATATCGAGTGCATAGAGGAGTAATGTATCTATAATTCTTAAAATAATTGTTATGCTTTTTGTGAACGTTTATCGTGAGTAATTTAGCAAACTGTTAGTAAATTCCCCGGAAGTTTGCGGGGGGTATGCTTTTTCTGAACGTCACATGCTAATGTAAAAAGCTGTTTTTTGATATAAATATGAACTTGATTGAACAGACATGCATGTATTGTATAACATAATGTCCTAGGTGTGTCATCTGATGAAGATCATCAAAGGTTAGTGCTGCATTTAGCTGTGGTTTGGGTTTATGTGACATTATATGCTAGCTTGAAAAATGGGTGTCTGATTATTTCTGGCTGGGCACTCTCCTGACATAATCTAATGTTTTGCTTTCGTTGTAAAGCCTTTTTGAAATCGGACAGTGTGGTTAGATTAAGGAGAGTCTTGTCTTTAAATAGCTGTAAAATAGTCATATGTTTGAGAAATTGAAGTAATAGTATTTCAAACGATTCAAAAATCGCGCCACTGAATTCAGGTGGCTGTTACGTAGGTGGGACGAATTCGTCCCACATGCGCCAGAGAGGTTAAGTAACCATCTGTCTTATGTAACCATTCCAAACATAACATATCATACTAAAATGCGTTTCCCCGGATTTACATTTACTATGTTACGTCTAGTCTATGAGACCAGGCTGGGTACAAAGAGGCAAAGAGAGAAAATTAAAGTGCAGGTCAGGGATGGGATGAATTCACAGAGATTGTGATCTGTTTCACTCCCAGACAGTCAGTCAGTCAGCTGTTCAGATTCTGTATCAAATGTTGCTGGATGATTCATCATTTGAGCCACCATTTTCCTCCGATGTTATACTAAACCTAGCCTCATCGCGAACCTGGGGAAGTTCCATGGCAGAAATTAGCTAAAGAGCGCTCGGAACCCGATGTAAATCAGTGACACCTCGCAACACATCAAACCAATCAAATGTCTTCCTTGGGTGGAACTCCAAATGTGCTCACCAGATTAGTGCTATAGAAGCAACAGTGTGTGAGGACTAAACATTTCAACAAAACAAACACTGGTGACAAAACATTTCAGAACATTTGCCGCATTCTGGTTTTCACAGCATTTCTCTATTATTTCGACATTAGCTAAAGCTGCAGCAAGAGGGCAGAAATGGTCTACAATGCTGGCCATATCAATATTTATAATTTTGACATTTCTGACGTGATATTTGGCTGTAAAGGCAGTACTGTCTATAGTAGCAAATTAAAATGAACCTCATAAAATGTAACCTGTAACGCTCATTCCCTGTAGCCTAATTGTGAACTCCTTATTTTCATACTGTACCTAAATTACACGGGTTGGATTTGCACTAAATGTTTTATGTCACCACTTAAAAGGCAAGTACACAATCTGGTATATGGTTTGCCTCATATACAGTTGAAGTCTGAAGTTTACATACACCTTAGCCAAATACATTTAAACTCAGATTTTCACAATTCCTGACATTTAATCCTAGTAAAATGTCCCTGTCTTAGGTCAGTTAGGATCACCACTTTATTTTAAGAATGTAAAATGTCAGAATAATAGTAGAGAGAATGATTTATTTCAGCTTTTATTTATTTCATCACATTCCCAGTGGGTCAGAATTTTACATACACTCAATTAGTATTTGGTAGCATTGCCTTAAAATTGTTGAACTTGGGTCAAACGTTTCGGGTAGCATTCCACAAGCTTCCCACAATAACTTGGGTGAATATTGGCCCATTCCACCTGACAGACCTGGTGTAACTGAGTCAGGTTTGTAGGCCTCCTTGCTCGTACATGCTTTTTCAGTTCTGCCCACAAATTTTCTATAAGATTGAGGTCAGGGCTTTGTGATGGCCTCTCCAATACCTTGACTTTGTTGTCCTTAAGCCATTTTGCCACAACTTTGGAAGTATGCTTGGGGTCATTGTCCATTTGGAAGACCCATTTGCGACCAAGCTTTAACTTCCTGACTGATGTCTTGAGATGTTGCTTCAATATATCCACATCATTTTTCCGTCCTCATGATGCCATCTATTTTGTGAAGTTCACCAGTCCCTCCTGCAGCAAAGCACCCCCACAACATGATGCTGCCACCCTCGTCCTTCACGGTTGGGATGGTGTTCTTCGGCTTGCAAGCGACCCCATTTTTTCCCCCCCTGAACGATGGTCATTATGACCAAACAGTTCTATTTTTGATTCATCAGACCAGAGGAAATTTCTCCAAAAAGTACGATCTTTGTCCCCATGTGCAGTTCAAAACTGTAGTCTGGCTTTTTTATAGTGGTTTTGGAGCAGTGGCTTCTTCCTTGCTGAGCGTCCTTTCAGGTTATGGCGATATAGGACTCGTTTTACTGTGGATATAGATACTTTTGTACCTTTTTCCTCCAGCATCTTAACAAGGTCCTTTGCTGTTGTTCTGGGATTGATTTGCACTTTTCACACCAAAGTACGTTCATCTCTAGGAGACAGAACACGTCTCCTTCCTAAGCGGTATGACGGCTGCGTGGTCCCATGGTGTTTATACTTGCGTACTATTGTTTGTACAGATGAACGTGGTACCTTCAGGCATTTGAAAATTGCTCCCAAGGATGAACCAGACTTCTGGAGGTCTTGGCTGATTTCTATTGATTTTCCCATGATGTCAAGCAAAGAGGCACTGAGTTTGAAGGTAGGCCTTGAATTACATCCACAGGTACACCTCCAATTGACCCAAATTATGTCAATTATCCTATCAGAAGCTTCTAAAGCCATGACATAATTTTCTGGAATTTTCCAAGCTTTTTAAAGGCACAGTCAACTTAGTGAAGGTAAACTTCAGACCAACTGGAATTGTGATACAGTGAATTATAAGTGAAATAATTTGTCAGTAAACAATTGTTGGAAAAATGATTTGTGTCATGCACAAGTCCTAACCGACTTGCCAAAACTATAGTTTGTTAACAAGACATGTGTGGAGTGGTTGAAGAACAAGTTTTAATGACTCCACCCTAAGTGTATGTAAACTTCCGACTTCAACGGTACATTGTCTACTGGTATCATTTTAAATTGTGAACATATAGCTCAACATGTAAACAATGTGTGAGTTTAGCTATTCTCTGCTTCAGATGACAGATGCCTATAAGGCCAGTAACATCATCGTACTATTGGCCTATGGCTGAATTGGCCATGCATACCATGATAAGCTACTAAATAGATTCACATAGCTGATATACTGAGATAAAGTGACAATTAAATAAAATAGATTGGAGATCTTACAACTAGACAAAAAGGAATTCTTAATTTGAGAACACAACACAGAAACGCAGACACAGAGACAGAACCTTTTCCCCTCTTTATTGCAGGATTGTGATATGTGACTAATCAACATTGACACTAGTTAATTTTGAATAATAGTTTAACAATTTAAACAAGCTTAACCTATCTGGGCTAGGGGGCAGTATTTTCATGGCCGGATGAAAAACGTACCCAATTTAAACAGCTTACTACTCTTGCCCAGAAATGAGAATATGCATATTATTAGTATATTTGGATAGAAAACACTCTGACGTTTCTAAAACTGTTTGAATGGTGTCTGTGAGTATAACAGAACTCATATGGCAGGCAAAAACCTGAGAAAAATTCAAGCAGGAAGTGATAAGTCTGAGAATTGTAGTTCTTCTTTTGATTCTACAGCTACAGTGTCTGTGGGGTGACGTTGCACTTCCCAAGGCTTCCATTGGCTCTCTAAAGCCTTCAGAAAGTGGTTTGAGCATTTTCCTGTCACTGGGCAGAGTATAGGAGCTCAGTTACTGAGTGGTCTGCCTGGCAACAAAGGGATTGGATATGCTCGGTCCCGCGAGTGCGCCCCTCCTTCTTTTTCTTCTTGAATGAATATGCGTTTGTCCGGTTGGAATAGTATCGCAATTCTACATTAAAAACACCATAAAGATTGATTTTAAACAGTGTTTGACATGCTTCTAAGTACGGTAATGGAGCATTTTGACTTTTCGTCTCTCATTCCGCACTCGCGTGTTATGCCTTTGGATAAGTGATCTGAACGCAGAAACAAAACGGAGGTATTTGTACATAAATATGGATTATTTGGAACAAAAACAACATTTCTTGTGGAAGTAGGAGTCCTGGGAGTGCATTCTGACGAAGATCAGCAAAGGTAAGAGAATATTTCTCATACTAATTCTGAGTTTAGGTTGCCCCGAACTTGGCGGGTGTCTGAATAGCTCACCGTGATGGCTGAGCTATGTACTCAGAATATTGAAAAATGTACTTTCTCTGTAAAGCTATTTTAAAATCTGACACAGCGGTTGCATCCAGGGGTAGTCCATCTATAATTCTTTAAATAATTGTTATATATTTTGTCAACGTTTATGATGAGTATTTTTGTAAATTGATGTGCACATTCACTGGACGTTTTGGTGGGAATACATTTTGTGAACATCACGCGCCAATGTAAAATGCTGTTTTTGGATATAAATATGAACTTTATCAAACAAAACATACATGTATTGTGTAACATAATGTCCTAGGAGTGTCATCTGATGAAGATCGTCAAAGGTTAGTGCTTCATTTAGCTGTGTTTTGGGTTTTATTGACACGTCCTTGCTTGGAAAATGGCTGTGTGATTATTTTTGTCTATGTACTCTCCTAACATAATCTAATGTTTTGCTTTCGCAGTAAAGCCTTTTTGAAATCAGATAATGTGGTTACATCAAGGAGAAGTGTATTTTTAAATTGGTGTAAAATAGTTGTATGTTTGAGAAAGTTGAATTATGACATTTTGTTGTTTTTGAATTTGCCGCCCTGATATTTCACTGGCTGTGTCCCGCAGGCTAGCGTCCCACCTAGCCCATAGAAGTTAAACACTTCACTTCAAGGAATCAACACTCCATCAGTTCAAAGTGGATAACTAAGCTAACTCATATGTAAAGATTAGACATCTTAGTCTAAACAACAATCGATAATTGAATAGTAACAAGTAGGCTATTATTACTAAAGCATAATTTCAGGTGAAACCCCCCCCCAAAAAACTCCATACCAGCAGTGGCCAACCTTGCTCCACTGATCCCTAATCTATTGGGTGAGCAGACTTCTATTCCAGTCCAGCAATAGCACACTTTATTATCAACTCATTAGATTTGATAAGCTGAATCAGGTTTGTTATCGCTGGGCAGAAACAGTACCCTGCACACCCAGCAGACCTCCAGCAGGTGTAACGATCGCCCAAAGGAGTAGACCAAGGTGCAGCGTGGTACGTGTTAATCTTGAATTTATTTTAACTCAGAACACTTCAACAAAATAATAAACAATGACAAACGACCGTCACGTATTGCAGGCTATAACGAGCAGTATAAAAATAAGATCCCACAACTACAGGTGGGGAAAGGCTGCCTAAGTATGATTCCTAATCAGAGACAACGATAGACAGCTGCCTCTGATTAGCAACCATACTCGGCTCAACACAAAGAAATAGACACCATAGAATGCCCACCCCACACCCTGACCTAACAACATAGAGAAACAAACAGTCTCTCTCAGGTCAGGGCGTGACAGTACCCCCCACCCCCCCCCCCCCCACCCTCAAAGGTGTGGACTCCAGGCCGCAAACCTGAACCTATAGGGGAGGGTCCGGGTGGGCATCTATACTTGGCGGCGGCTCTGGTTCGGGGCGTAGCCCCCACACCGCCCGCTGATTCTCCCACTTCTGTGTCGCCGGAGGAACCAGACCGTGGATCATCGCTGGAGGCTCTGAACTGCCGACTGCCGCTGAAGACTCATGGCTGCAGGCCGTCACTGAAGACTCTGGGATGCAGACCGTCGCTGAAGACTCAGGGCTGCGGACCATCGCTGAAGACTCGGGGCTGCGGACCGTCGCTGGAGGCTCCGGACTGGGGAGCATCGCTGGAGGCTCCGGACTGGGGAGCGTCGCTGGAGACTCCGGACTGGGGAGTGTCGCTGGAGGCTCCGGACTGGGTAGCGTCGCTGGAGGCTCCGGACTAGGGAGCGTCGCTGGAGGCTCCGGACTGGGGAGTGTCGCTGGAGGTTCTGGACTGGGGACCGTCGCTGCAGGCTCCGTGCCATGGATCATCACTACAGGTTCCGTGCTATGGATCATCACTGGAGGCTTTGTGCCATGGATCATCACTGGACGCTCCAGGCCATGGATTATCACTGGAGGCTTCGTGCCATGGATCATCTCTACAGGCTCTGGGCCATGGATCATCCCTACAGGCTTCTTGCCATGGATTATCCCTACAGGCTCCGGGCCATGGATCATCACTGGAGGCTTCGTGCCATGGATCATCACTGGAGGCTCCGGGCCATGGATCATCACTGGAGGCTTCGGACCACAGATCATCACTGGAGGCTTCCTACGTGGAGCTGGAACCGGTCTCACCGGACTAAGGAGACGCATAGGAGACTGGGTGCGCAGAGCAGGCATAGGGTATACTGGGCCAGCTTAGGGCTGGCACACCCCGTCCTGGCTGGATTGTTATTTTAGCCCAGCAAGGGCGGAGCGCTGGCACAGGACGAACTGGGCTGTGCTGGCGAACAGGAGGTACCGTGCGTAGAGCTGGCACAGGATAACCTGGGCCGAAGAGACGCACCGGAGACCAGGAACGCTGAGCAGGCACACTCCTTCCTGGCTGAATGCCAACTCTAGCACGGCAACGGTGAGGAGCTTGCACCGAGCGCACCGGGCTGTGAGTGCGCACTGGCGACACAGTGCGCATCACCACATAACACGGTGCTTGCTCAGTCACTCGCTCCCCACGGTAAGCACGGGGAGTTGGCTCAGGTCTCAACCCCGACTTCGCCAATCTCCCCGTGTGCCCCCCCCCCAAAAAAAATGTTTTTGCCGCTGCCTCTCGGGCTTCCGTTGTTTGCTTGCCTGTTCCTCCCAGTATCGCCGTTCCGCTTTCGCTGCCTCTATCTCCTCTTGTGGACGGCGATACTCCCCAGGCCTTGTCCAGGGTCCTGCCCCATCCAGGATTTCTTCCCAGGTCCAGTCATCCGGCCCACGCTGCTTGGTCCTTTGGTGGTGGGATCTTCTGTATCGATCGTCAAAAGGAGTAGACCAAGGTGCAGCGTGGGACGTGTTCTTCTTGAATTTATTTTAACTCAGACCACTTCAACAAAAGAATAAACAATGACAAACAACCGTCACGTCTTGCAGGCTATAACGAGCAGTACAAAAATAAGATCCCACAACTACAGGTGGGGAAAGGCTGCCTAAGTATGATTCCTAATCAGAGACAACGATAGACAGCTGCCTCTGATTAGGAACCATACTCGGCTCAACACAAAGAAATAGACACCATAGAATGCCCACCCCACACCCTGACCTAACCACAAAGAGAAACAAAGCATCTCTCTCAGGTCAGGGCATGACAGCAGGGTTGGCCTGCTCCGATTGTAATAGGTTTATACATGTATTTTGTATACAACATTTTCTAACATAGGTAGTTCTACACATATAACCCATGGCATATAGCAGTGTTCCCCAAGTGGCGGCACGCAGGCTGAATTTGGCCCACGGGTGGTTTTATTTGGCCCACCAAGTTTTCTGAGCAAAAAATAATAATAATACTTTTTTTGTTTGTCGAATTTTCATTGTTGGGCATTGAAGACCCGCCTTCCCTGTGGCTCAGTTGGTAGAGCATGGGGTTTGCAACGCCAGGGTTGTGGGTTTGATTCCCACAGGGGGCCAGTACAAAAAAATGACAAAAAAAAGACTGTAAAAAAACCCACCAGGAAATCAACTCCAAGTGATTTTAAATTAAGAAATCTGTTCCCAAGTATTCCCAGGCATTATAGAGAGAAATGACGGGATTGTATACAAATGTAAGCAAGGTTTGAAAGTATTATGTTTTAGTCAAACATAATACTGTATCTGTTTGTGGTTCTTGCGGTCAATTTGCAGTCCAACCCCCCGTTCTGTCCCCCCTCCATATGCTCAAGATGATGATTTCAAGGTTTTACTGCTAACCTACAAAGCATTACATGGGCTTGCTCCTACCTATCTTTCCGATTTGGTCCTGCCGTACATACCTACACGTACGCTACGGTCACAAGACGCAGGCCTCTTAATTGTCCCTAGAATTTCTAAGCAAACAGCTGGAGGCAGGGCTTTCTCCTATAGAGCTCCATTTTTATGGAATGGTCTGCCTACCCATGTGAGAGATAGAGACTCGGTCTCAACCTTTAAGTCTTTACTGAAGACTCATCTCTTCAGTGGGTCATATGATTGAGTGTAGTCTGGCCCAGGAGTGTGAAGGTGAACGGAAAGGCTCTGGAGCAACGAACCGCCCTTGCTATCTCTGCCTGGCCGGTTCCCCTCTCTCCACTGGGATTCTCTGCCTATAACCCTATTACAGGGGCTGAGTCACTGGCTTATTGGTGTTCTTCCATGCCGTCCCTAGGAGGGGTGTGTCACTTGAGTGGGTTGAGTCACTGACGTGGTCTTCCTGTCTGGGTTGGCGCCCCCTCCTTGGGTTGTGCTGTGGCGAAGATCTTTGTGGGCTATACTCGGCCTTGTCTCAGGATGGTAAGTTGGTGGTTGAAGATATCCCTCTAGTGGTGTGGGGGCTGTGCTTTGGCAAAGTGGGTGGGGTTATATCCTTCCTGTTTGGCCCTGTCCGGAGGTATCGTTGGATGGGGCCACAGTGTCTCCTGACCCCTCTTGTCTCAGCCTCCAGTATTTATGCTGCAGTAGTTTATGTGTCGGGGGGCTAGGGTCAGTCTGTTATATCTGGAGTATTTCTCCTGTCTTATCCGGTGTCCTGTGTGAATTTAAGTATGCTCTCTCTAATTCTCTCTTTCTCTCTTTCTTTCTTTCTCTCTCTCGGAGGACCTGAGCCCTAGGACCATGCCTCAGGACTACATGACATGATGACTCCTTGCTGTCCCCAGTCCACTTGGCCGTGCTGCTGCTCCAGTTTCAACTGTTCTGCCTGCGGCTATGGAACCCTGACCTGTTCACTGAACGTGCTACCTGTCCCAGACCTGCTGTTTTCAACTCTCTAGAGACAGCAGGAGCGGTAGAGTTACTCTCAATGATCGGCTATGAAAAGCCAACTGACATATACTCTTGAGGTGCTGACTTGTTGCACCCTCGACAACTGTGATTATTATTATTTGACCATGCTGGTCATTTATGAACATTTGAACATCTTGGCCATGTTCTGTTATAATCTCCACCCGGCACAGCCAGAAGAGGACTGGCCACCCCTCATGGCCTGGTTCCTCTCTAGGTTTCTTCCTAGGTTTTGGCCTTTCTAGGGAGTTTTTCCTAGCCACCGTGCTTCTACACCTGCATTGCTTGCTGTTTGGGGTTTTAGGCTGGGTTTCTGTACAGCACTTTGAGATATCAGCTGATGTAAGAAGGGCTATATAAATACATTTGATTTGATTTGATTTGATATATAGGATAGCATATATGTCACGACTTCCGCCGAAGTCGGCTCCTCTCCTTGTTCGGGCGGCGTTCGGCGGTCAACGTCACCGGTCTTCTAGCCGTCGCCGATCCACCTTTCATTTTCCATTTCCAGGTGTTTTCCCACACACCTGGTTTACATTTCCCTCATTACTTGTTGTGTATTTAACCCTCTGTTCCCCCCATGTCTGTGTGTGAAATTGTTTGTTGTAAGTGCTTGTGCACATTTTGACTGGTGCGCGACGGGTTTTGTACCCACATTTTGTATTTCTGGATGCCGTTGGTTTGGATAATTAAACTGCTCCGGTTATTACCCAGTTCTGCTCTCCTGCGTCTGACTTCCCTGCCACCAGTTACGCACCCCTTACAATATAGGATATTTGCTTAGTCTCTTGGGACATTCATTAGGACCTTTCTCTTCATCTGCATTCAAGCTGAGGACAGAAAACATCACAAAGAATCTTGATGTAATCATTGTAAATTAAAAACACGGTCTCCAAATGCATTTGTAGATAACAGCCATGGAAGAGGGAGAAATTGCAGCTTTAGCTGTTGGTAAAGGGAGAATGTAAGCTACTGGATAGGGCAGGTCATTTTGAGGGAGGACATTATGAAAAGATTATCCAGTCTTTAGAGGGGAGAACTTTGACAGAGAGATAATAGCAACATAATATTCAGTGCTGTCCAATTTGAGTATAACGAAGCCTACAAAGTGGCCTACTGTAGCCAACTTGCTGACTAGCTAATAATACATTGTTTTTAACTTTCAACATTTTTATGTACTTACTTGAGGTTCTCCCACTGCCTCCGTTTTGGGCAATCTTCAAGATATTTTCAGTGGTTGCAAAGCGCAGCCAGTAGTCATGTGGACAGCACGAATAGAGACAAGGAAAAAGTGTTTGTCACCAGAACGGTTTAGAACGTGTTTTGATGTTTGACTTTACCAGCGTAATCCCCAGGATGGAAAACCGTCACGCACATAACACACAGCACCCCTTCGACGGGCGTGTGGGGGGAGGGTTCTTGAAATGTAACATCCAATCAAAATCTTGCCGCTGGGAGCCAGCAGGACCATTCAAACCGCTTTTGCAATACAAAATTCTCCAGAAATCCAAGGGAGGCGTGACAACGACGTGATTTTGATTTTGGACTACAGTACACTAAACCATTCAAGATGTTTCCTTTTCAGTAGTTAAATGACTTGGAGGAAAAACTCCCACCTCTTGTACCAAGAAGCATCCTCTACTCTTCCTGTGAGGAAGCCTTCTCTCCCTCCTTCATAAACAGTAGTGTAGATGAGGCGTAGATCACTACATAGGTAGGGAGGCAGAGTGGGAATTGAGAGAGAGCGATATATCAGAATTGGCAACCAAAGACAGACAGAAACACTCTCTTGCTCACTGCTCATGCAACCAGCATCATTAGCCAATGAAGCCGTCGTAAAAGTGAATTATGGGCCACGATTGAGGAGGTTCCATATGGTATAGATGATCCAGAAAGGCAACGTGTCGCAGAAACCCCCAGAGCCCAACAAGTCAGGTTTTACAGGGCCTCCCTCCCCATCATTAATTGATTTTAATAAGAGGCTGTGCAGGGGCAGAATGGCCTCATTCATTGGGCTGATGGGGCTTTTTCCCAGGGCCCATGGTGAGTGAACACTGCATCACTTACAGCTGTTTGTTTGGATTGCCATTAGTGTGTGGCTCTCAGATCTACTTGGTTACTCAGTCACACACATACTCAATATCTTGACCACTCACTTGCTCGCTCACTCAAACATTTTGTTAATTTACTCCCTCAATTATTTCTTTCCTCAATCACTGGCGTACTCATTTATACACTCATTTATTTATTCCCCCACTCCCTCCCATGGTGCACTGGTACAGTAGGCAATATGTCCCTTTTAAAAGTTTGGGCTCAAGTGTGAAACTACCACAGACAGTACAACAGTATGTCTAACTTCAGATTCTCACATCTCTGGCTAGACGGTTCTGTCTCCTATTGCTCTAAGCTATTTGAGGTTTTATTTGTTGTTTCTTTAACCAGGGAACATCATAACCAGCTCAATATTTTCACTTCAATATTTCATTTTTTTATAGCTCAATATAAAAAAAATGGGGACAAAGATCAACTATGGCATAAAAGAGTAACATTGAAAACATCTTTATGTTAATTGTTGTGCTTTAAATATTGAACTGAGTTTTCATATTTTCAGATATAATGACAAATAAAAAGCACTGGGGTAGGCTGCTTCTAACAGTGCCCTCCCCTTACCTTGCCTCCCCTGTCTCCATCATGCCACAGAAACAAAGTTATATTTTTCCCTCCACTTTGATTGTGCAACAGTCTAACGGAACTAAGGAGGTTCGGCATGGGGGGTGGGGAGGGGTTAGACGGGGAGCTACCACTGTCACAGCTGCATAATACATTCATTACTCCTGTGTTGCAGAATTACCAATGATGGAGATAAGATTTTGGAAGATATATTGGATGTAATTATTATATACATACATATATGCATAGCTTTTTTTATTCTGAAATTGAGCTTTTGTAGGGATATTTTGAGGATTGTGTGTGTGTGTACGCGTGCACACATGTGTATGTGTTTCGACAGGGTCATTACATTTTTGTATTTGTAAAAGTCATACAGTTGACTTGCTCAGGCCTATTTATCAAATAATATTTCGGTTGGTTTGAGAGGCATCTGACAGTTATATCATGTTTTCAGATTCTTGTGACCAATCACTAAAAGCCCTCACCTCTTCTGTGGTTGACCCACTGCTGAACATCTCTGTGAAGTCAAAACTCCTCTGGGCTGCTGTCTCCAAACTGAGAGGTGAGGTCAGGCTGACTCATCCTAACAGCGATGCTGTCTGAAGGGCTTTGCTTGCCTCTGGAATGCCAATGTTCTCCTCTGCTCCCAGCTCTGTGAACCACAAAGACTCAAAGAGAGACAGGATTCCTCTGCAATGTTTACACTCATAACAGTTAGTATGGTATAGTTAATTGTAAATGCCAGAAATGGATGGGAAGCGTTCTCTAGTTTCCGCAACGTGTGTGTACGAACACAGGAGAGTTAGCGAACACATAGAGTTGAAACATTTTTCAAAACAAAATGTGCTAAATGTGTGTGGGGCCTATTTAGGTCTCTGCAGCCATCCCCTTGTCTATGTCTGGCAGAGTGGAGGACTTTATTAAGGCACTTGAGCATCTGATCTCTGTGGAGAGCAAGACTTTTCCCCTCATCTCCAGTCTGCGTGAGTGGAGAGACGCAGGGGCCTCACTCTCCACCGTGGAATATTTATCTTTCCAGCTGGTTAGAGGGATTAAATGACCATCCTGCAGCAAGAGAGAGAGAGAGAGAGAGAGAGAGAGAGAGATGGAAGATTGGAGAGATTATGTCGTTGAAGATTTTTTAAGGTTTGTATTTCTAACTTTCAGAAAGCAATTCACATTTACCCCTTGCCGTGAAAAAACATGATTTTTAATTTCTCCTCACTTTTTTTACATCTCTTATCGCTCTCCCTCATACATAAACACACGCAGGCACACACACACACACACACACACTCACACACACACACACACACACACACACACACACACACACACACACACACACACACACACACACACACACACACACACACACACACACACACACACAGCCTAATTAACTGCTTGATACTTCCAGGGAAATGTATTTCAAACACAAAACGAATATGTTCATGCAAATGTGATGAGAAATCATTAAATGCACAAATAACAGAGACAAAGGAAAAAAATCTCACTATCACAGATCCTCCTGTTAGTTTGAATCAAGTCTAAATCTCTGTGCACAGACAGGGCACCTGCTGTCTGGGGTAGGAGTCCTTGGCTTGGGTGGCTCACTGACTGATCTTAATTGATGATAATGTGGTGGCCTTGCTGTATCTGTAAACGACTGCTTCACCGTGGCTAGGAATAAGCAATTAAACAAGGCATGCACGGATGAACTAACCCTAAATATCTTTTGAAGGAATACAACTACCAAGATCCAGACACCTCCTCCCCCACCAAACCAATACTGAACACAAAAAGGGCCAAAAGTATTTTTTTTTACTGTGGTTATCATTTCTCATTTCATACAGTGCGCTACTCCGTTTAGCTTTCTGGGTATTACAAGTAATAATAATCAGCCTAAAGTAAGAAATTAGCACATAAACCACAAATAAAAGAGTGTAATAACATCAAAGTCAGCCCCAATTAAATGGGATGTCAGAGTATTCACACTGTGATGCAGAATAGATGGGAGCTATTTGTGTGTATGTGGGGTTGGGTATGTGGAGCGCAATCTACGTGGGAAGCTGAAGTCATGGAAATTTCCCTCCATTAAAGTGAGGCATGACAATGGATTTGGAGCATCAAGGCCCCCGGGATTATGGGGATCACATAAATCCCCCTGTACTGTAATTTTAGCAAACCACATCAAGCTCCATGTTAAGGGTTAATAATCTAGCTCCCCACCTCAGATCACTGTACACCCAGATCCAAATCCCTGACATTAACATGCACATACAGATGTATAAAACACACACAGTCATGAACGCGCACACCCACACACGTATGCAGGCACACATACACACAAATCCATACATAAACACATTCCCTTGTGCAAACACATACACAAACATAAACACCCAAACAGATACCTACAAGCAGACAGACAGAGGTACAGACAGACGTACACAGTGAGGGACTGTGTTCTCAGGTCTGTCACGTCCCTGTGTGAAGGTCTGACATCATGGCTGTGTTATGATTGTTGGCAGGTTGCCAAGTAGCAGGCAGGGAGACGGTTTGGCCCTGCCGCTGCATAATTTGGAGCTCGGAGGCGGATGAGTGGTGGACCTTGTTGAGAAGGTGTGAAGCCGATCGATGCACAACAGCCAGCTCAAGCTACCCACAGTGTTTTCACCACAGGAAAAGGGATCTTGTGTCTATTATTTGGTGTCTGGTTTTCTATCTATGAACATGTGCTCCACTCACTCCCTCTACTGCTGCTCTAAAGATAGTGATTTAGTTTAACACAAGAGATCCACATATCACATTGGGGGCAATAAAACAAAGGAAGTCCATTCATTTTCAATGAAGGAAGCAAAGTGGGCAGAGGACCTTTGGGCGATGCCAGCATGGGCGAGGGACGTAAATAAAATTGGGGAAAGCTGAACTTCATGCAAATACTCCACGACATTGCATTGGTATTTTTTTCACTATATTTTCCAGCCCCTACTGGATTGGCTGTTGATACCTAGCACTACCTAGCCTGTTTGCTAGCACCAACATGTGGGCAAAGCAACCGTGGCTATCTGAATTTACACTTTAAAAGGATCTCGGCCGTAAGCGTATTACGTAAATGATTTAATGCTGCCCAGCATAAATACAAGCATAGCCAACTCTCTGTGCCTCCTGTAAATTCAACACCGGCTGTCAGACAGACACCAGAGAGTGAAGATCTCCAAACCCCCCTGCGGTGTTCAAGTCAGGAGGCTGGAGGCAGCAGGCCTTCTCCCTCTGAAACCACCCTGCAGTGTTCAAGTCAGGAGGCTGGAGGCAGCAGGCCTTCTCCCTCTGAAACCACCCTGCAGTGTTCAAGTCAGGAGGCTGGAGGCAGCAGGCCTTCTCCCTCTGAAACCACCCTGCAGTGTTCAAGTCAGGAGGCTGGAGGCAGCAGGCCTTCTCCCTCTGAAACCACGCTGCCAAAGTTGAACCAACGGATTGCACATAGTGGCAGTCCGTTGTACTGTACACAGACACTGTAGCACTTTCCATCCTCCAGGGAGAGGAGAACCACGAGGGGTTCCTACTTTCTTCCCCTAAATGAGCTGTTTCATGAGTTGAAATAAAAGATCCCAGAATTTGTGAAAATGCCTTCCTTGCCAAGATAATCATGTTGTGCTTGGGACAATAAAAGGCCACTCTAAAATGTGCAGTTTTGTCACACAACACAATGCCACAGATGTCTCAAGTTTTGAGGGAGCGTGCAATTGGCATGCTGACTGCAGGAATGTCTACCAGAGCTGTTGCCAGAGTATTGAATGTTAATTTCTCTACCATAATGTCACGCCCTGACCTGAGAGAGAGGGTTTGTTTCTCTATGTGGTTAGGTCAGGGTGTGGGGTGGGCATTCTATGTTTTTGGATTTCTTTGTGTTGGGCCGAGTATGGTTCCTAACCAGAGGCAGCTGTCTATCATTGTCTCTGATTAGGAACCATACTTAGGCAGCCTCTTTTTCCTTTGGGTTTGGTGGGTAGTTGCTTTCTGTTTAGTTGTAAGTACCTGACAGAACTGTCGGCTGTCATTTTTGTTTATTTGTAAAGTGTTCATTTTTCATTAAAACTACAAGATAAACATATTCCACGCTGCACCTTGGTCTACTCATTTTGACGCCTGTGACACATAAGCCGCCTCCAAAGTTGTTTTAGAGAATTTGGCAGTACGTCCAACCGGACATACAACCGCTGACCACATGTAACCAAGCCAGCCCAGGACCTCCACATCCAGCTTCTTCACCTGCGGGATCGTCTGAGACCAACCACCCAGACAGCTGATTAAACTGAGGAGTATCTATGTCTGTAATAAACTCCTTTAGTGTTTGCGCTATTGTGTTATTGACTGTACATTTCTTTATCCCATGTGTAACACCGTGTTGTTGTTCTTGGCCAGGTCACAGTTGTAAATGAGAACTTGTTCTCAACTGGCCTACCTGGTTAAAAAAAGGTGATAGAAATAAAATAAAAACATGAAGTGGGGAAAACTCATTCTGATTGGCTGGGCATGGCTCCCAAGTGGGTGGGCCTATGCCCTCCCTGGCCTACCCATGGCTGCGCTCCTGCCCAGTCATGTGAAATCCATAGATTAGGGTCTAATGAATTAAGTTCAATCGACTGATTTCCTTATATGAACTGTAACTCAGTAAAATCGTTGAAATTATTGCATGTTGCGTTTATATGGTTGTTCAGTATATAAGCCAACAGGATTAGGAGACAACAAGGTATCAGTTTGGAAAAATCCCTGCTGGTCCTGCGCTGCATAAAACCCCTACTGTACTGGAGCTGAAGCTCTGCTCTGTGTTGCTGAGGCTGCCAGCCTGCCAGCCTGCCTGCTTGGAACATATACAACTGAGAGATCCCAGCCAACCTCCATTCATGTCTCAGACTGTCATCCCAACCAGCACCAGACCAGCACTATACCATCACAATCACTCAACATACAGCCTGGGACAGCACAACACAGTCCCATATTGGATGTGCATAACGTCCCATGTCATAGCAGTTGTTTTCGACATCCCATTTACACACAGTAGGCACAGGTTCTTACGCTACCTATAATGACAGTAGTGCTCTGATACTCTATCCCAGAGCACCACAACCTGACAACCGCCTCCACCCAAGCCTCTCCTCGGAGTATCTTGTTGAACATTTGCATTTCAAAGACAGTACTGATGTAGTATCTTAATTTGATCACTCTTTTGTTGTTGAGAAATGTTCTGCACAGCAGGAAATGCACATTTGTAGTGTATTCAAGGTTTAAAAAGGCTTCTAAAGTTTGTAATTTCCACTTTAAAATGACTTGATTTGCCCTAATGAAAAATGTATCAACCTCTACAAAAAATGTCAATTTATTATAATCCACATGATAATTCACATTTTCTGTTGCCGCAGGATAATGTTCTTGCTATAGAAAACTGGCTCAAATTAAGATCCTACATTTGTATGTGCACATACACCATGAGCTTGATGGTTGGCTGACAGGACTACGGCTGTTCTGTTCTGCATGGTGTGGTGGTGGTGTGATGGTGGTGGGCTGAGAATAAATCCCAGTGATTAATCAGCTCTGAAGCTAAAACATAATAATAACCCCCTTTATATTAATGCACAGCTCACGGCTTGAACAGCGTTACGGAAAGGTCATTAGTCATCGCCTCTATGCAGCACCCACAATTAACCGGCTCTGGCATATTACTCTCTCTCCCTCTCCCATCTCTCTATTGCTCTCTCTACCCTCTCTCCCTCTCTCTTTCTCTCTCTTTCTTTGTCTCTCTCCATCTCTTCCCTCGCCCTCTCCCTCTTTATTTTTTGCTCTCTTTATCCACCACTCGATCACTCCATCCTAGGTGTTCATGAGCTGGGCAGAGAAGTTTTTTTTAAACCTCTTTTGTTTCTTCACATAGAAATTAGAACTACTATTATAGCCATCGTACAGGTAACAGACAAAATAATGAAACACTTGAGTAAATGAGCTATAAAAAGTGTGTTGAAAGCAGGTGCTTCCAGACAGGTGTGGTTCTTTAGTTAATTATGCATTTAACATCCCATCATGCTTAGGGTCATGTATAAAAATGCTGGGCAGGCCATTATTTTCATTACCATGGCTATACCCCCATAGGTTGACAATGCCCACATCCACAGGGCGCGAGTGGTCACTGAATGGTTTGATGAGCATGAAAACGATGTAAACCATATGCCATCTTTGCTGTCTCAGTCACCAGATCTCAACCCAATTGAACACTTATGGGAGATTCTGGAGCGGCGCCTGAGACAACGTTTTCCACCACCATCAACAAAACACACCATTAAAGAATTGCTCATGGAAGAATAGCGTCACATCCCTCCCATAGAGTTCTAGATAGACACTTGTAGAATCTATGCCAAGGTGCATTGAAGCTGTTCTGGATCACGGTGGCACATATAGCATAATTTGAAATAGTTTTCGATGCATTTTCTATTTTAATTAAAAAGGAAAAAGGAAGGTTATTTTTAGAATTGTATCTATCACTGTTATTCCAAAGAAACATGTGTTGAATAAAATTAAATAAAAAGCTAATGCCAGAATATTTAAACATAAAAAAAGAACTATTTTGTATTCAGGAGCTTGTAGAAGACATTCTGTTTTTTTCCTGGTGAGGGACAGTTGCTACATCAATGATATGTACCCATTGACTCTTGAAGAATATAACTTATAAATGTCATATCACATCAGAATCTAGAATATAAACTTGTTTTACTCCAATGTTTGTAAACAAAGAAAATGTAAAAAATGTAAACATAGTTAAAACTTTTGATATCATTTATCCATGTATCTGTCTATGAATTTGAGAGTGGTTACATTTCTCCAGCCTCATCCCTCAGCTTTTTACCTAACTAGGGGTGAGGAGAACACTTTGTTATTGTTCCTACTGTTGATTGCCACAGGCAGTCTTTCTCTTCTCCCTCTCTTTTCTCTCCTTTTTTCATTCTAGTTTGTCCTTTTTGTGATATCCTCACATTTTGCCATGTTGAGGCAAATTTGTGGTGGCGTGTGGGCCCGTTTGATTTCATTACACAGAATATTTAAGCATAAACATTTTTTAATCGTCTCATGTCATTAGGAGATGGATTTCATTTAGCATACATTTGCATACTTCCCCCACAAATTAAGCCAGCCAAATATGCAAATACAGGGGCCCAGGTTATGGCGGAGGTGTTTATTGTCATCATTTGGGGCTGTTCCAGACTGCTGCGCCTCCGCAGAGCAGGGGTGACGGCAACATCTGGATGCCTGTGGGGTGGGAGGGGGTGGAGGTGGTGGAGGGAGTAGGGTGAAGGTGTGGGACGAGGTATAAGATGGTGGGGTGGGGGAGACCTTTACAGCTCAACATCCAGATGCAGTGACTGCTCCTGACCACTTTTTTCTTCAAAAATAGGTGGAAATGCAGCCATTGTTTTTGAGAAGTGATTTTTCTGACGGTCCACAATAGCATTATTTTTCTCTCTTATCTGCAGAACTATCTGGAGTCCTTTGAAAAGCTGTATGAACCGACCATACACATTCCCATGATGACGTACAGTATATCCCCAAGAAAATACAGAAAACTAAGTAGGTAAATGAAGACATATTATTACAGACTTGGTACCACAGTGGCATCCTCTCCCTTCAACCCTAGCGTGGCGCATGTGTTATTCTCAGCTGTTCCATGGCTACAGTCCACATGGCTAAGCACTGGTGCTAATGAGCTAGTAATTAGCCACGGTGTAACTTTGCTTCATCCACCACTAAGTCCCTTCACATTTTTTCTCCACTGTAATTTTCTCACGCTGCAATTTCAGGCATCAGACACTGGAATTTGTTCCGGCACAATAAAGATTACGTGTTGAAGAGAGATCGGGGAGGACATTAGCCGCTGTAATTGCAACTTTAGAAAAACTGAAATTCGGAGCCCAGATCTAACCCCATTTTATTCCTAATCAGGGGATACAAATGATCCAGACGAGGCGGAGATATTCCAATGTCAGTTTAATAATTAGACAAACACCAGACCCTTTCATCCATCCCATCTCATCTCCTCACTCTGCTCTCAATGTTGGCCTCAAAAATGTAGCTCCACATTCTTAAAGTAGGTATTGTAGATGTTCATGTAACTGCAATCCTAATTACATAAAATGCTACTTTTATTAAAATAAATATAACTAGATAAGTTAATCGTTCATTTTGATAAGAGCTGCTGTCTTTGCTGGTTTTCATTTGCACTTCTTAATCAGTGTCGGACTTAGGGAAACCTGGGAAACCACGTGTGTGCACTCTACAGGCAATCAGTGACATTAAAAGCAGAAGCAGCCTTTAAGGACTGGAGTTACTCTATTTAGCTCCGCTTTAAACATGCTCTTTTACGTGAGAATTACAGATGACAAATGAATGGAGACTGGGCCCCTTCCTGTGAAACTCTGTCAGTATGGGCCCTGGTGATGGAGAGTGCCCCATGCATCTGAGAAGCCCAGAGTTGGGCAGTGACCACTTGATCCAGACAACCACCAACAGGGGGCTGCATCCATCACCACCCAGAGAGGCAAGATATTCCATCAGTCTACCTTAATAAAAAAAAATCCTATCATCCCCCCTCATTACTGTCTGGCTCTAGACTAGAGGCCCTTGATATTCCATGAGCACAGAATAGTAAAATATTAAGTTCTACCAAGAGAGTTTGTAAGGGGTGTGGACAGACATGGGAAGGAGGCAGGGAGAGAAAGAGAGAGGAGAGAGAGAGAGAGAGAGAGAGAGAGAGAGAGAGAGAGAGAGAGAGGGTGGGGTCTGAGAGAAAACCCCAGCGTCAGGGTCACCAGAACAAGACTTAACAGAATACCAGCGGGCCCAGGCTGTCTGAAAGGCCATCAGAGGGAGGGAGGGAGGTAGAGGAGATAAATGAACAGAAAACATTGAGAGGTACAAACTGAAGATGTTAAAACAATAAAGTAAAAGTGATTATGATGACGACGATGGTGCACTAGCTAAATTTAACTCAATGACAACCATACATGTAGCAAAAATCAACTGATCCACATTGACTTCTGTGAGTCTGTCTGGTTGCACTACCCAACCAGCTTTTGAGTCCTGTGGGTAGCCAGGAGACTGTATAGAGCCCTTGTGGAGCCTGGCCAGAGTGGCAGAGCAGAGGCCTGGTGACACTGAGGCCCAGTGGCAGGGGCATGCAGGGAGAAGGAGAAGAGAGCAGAGGAGAGGGGTAATAAATCACAGCCAGTGGCAGTCAGATAAACGGCCCTCTGAAGCTGATTGGGAGGAGAAACTGTTGTGACGAGCGTGTCGTGGGGAGGAGGCATGGGTGACCTGTGTGAATAAGGGTCACCTCTCCTCTCACGGGGCCCCACACAGCTCCCTGGCTCTTCATTTACCCTGAGAAGCCACTACAGGCCCCCTCTTCTACTCTTCCCCTCCTCTCTCACTCTTTCTCTCCTCCCTCTCTCACAGAGCAACATGCTTTCTTCAGGACTTCAATGGCCCTTCAGCACACACTTATAAATTAGTTCACATCTTGAGACAAGCCTCCCGATCCATTCCCCTCCAAATGTGTTAGCTCCTGATCCAAAACTCTCTCACACACGTACACACACAGAGTAACTTTACATCAGAAGAAAAGCCCCTCTGCTGGCAGTTTGTAAAAAGAGTATGGGAGCGCTTCTTTTGCTGTCACGTGTACAGAGCTAGGATAAGGAGAGAGGTAAAAAGAAGAGGATATGATAGAGAGACAGAGGGAGAGAGAGGGGGTTATTATTAACCATACTGTAGATAAGGAGTGGGATGAGAAGCAGGCAGCATGAGGCATCAGGCAGGTATAGAGCTGTGTGTTGAAAAAGAGCTGCTGCACTGTTATCATTGGCTCATCTGGCACTGCCCTGGCGGCTCCCTCCCCTGAGTGACGCCTGTCATTGACACTTTATCAGCTGTCCACAGTGACCACCAACACCCCCGCCACCACCTGCTCAAGCCTCCCTTCTCTCCCGCTCCCGCTCCCGCTCTCTCTCTCTATCTCTCTCTCTCTCTCCGCTCCAACCATGTCTGCCTCCAACTCTCTCTATTCCAACGGTCGCTCTCCGTCCAACTCTCTCCCCTTTTTTTCTCTATCCATTTCTCTGTCTCTCTGCTCCAATTGTTCCTCTGTTTCTGCTCCAACCCTCCCTCTCTCTTTTTCTCTTTTTCTCCATATCCTCCTCTCTCCTTATCCTAGCCTTTCCATCCTGTTCCCCTCTCTCCAGATTAGATAGCAATGCCTGGTGTTTGTGTGTCTGCTCCCAGTGAACAGCCACAGTGTGAGGGTGGACGGGGGATGTGAGAGGCTCCCAGTGAACAGCCACAGTGTGAGGGTGGACGGGGGATGTGAGAGGCTCCCAGTGGACAGCCACAGTGTGAGGGTGGACGGGGGATGTGAGAGGCTCCCAGTGGACAGCCACAGTGTGAGGGTGGACGGGGGATGTGAGAGGCTCCCAGTGGACAGCCACAGTGTGAGGGTGGACGGGGGATGTGAGAGGCTCCCAGTGAACAGCCACAGTGTGAGGGTGGACGGGGGATGTGAGAGGCTCCCAGTGGACAGCCACAGTGTGAGGGTGGACGGGGGATGTGAGAGGCTCCCAGTGAACAGCCATAGTGTGAGCGTGGACGGGGGATGTGAGATGCTCCCAGGGGATGGGGGATGTGAGATGCTCCGTTTTCTAATAGAACAAAACATGCCTGTGGGGCCAGTGGGCAGAGACTGGAAATGCAATCTGGGTCTTTCAGTTGACACCCGCTGCTGGATGGAGGAGTGATGGGGAGGGCAGGGGGCTAGTGTTGTATGGGGGGAGGTAAGGGGGGGGGCTCTAACGTGAATGTTATCATTCTCTGGAGAACCATGCCCCCCCTTAAGTCCCCTCCCTTAGCCAAGCGTTCCCTCCATGGGGACACATTGGATAAAACAGGTCCCAACTGCCAGCTTGATGAGTAGTGCTAATTCTAGACAGCCACCCATCAAGCATCCCCCATACTCCCCCACCTCTCCCTACAAAGTTACAACTACAAAAGAGCTTCAAATTGCTTTTGATCTGTACAATTCTTTCAAGTTTGCTCAATGATTCCATTATTCTGAGATCTTTTGATATACTCTTCATGATTTAAAAAATGTCTAAAAGGTTTATGAAGAATTCAGGGTATATGCATTGTGTAATCAAGCGTGTAAAAATGCCAATGTTGGCATATTCTCTATACAGCTGGCATATATGGCAGCCAGTGAGTGTCTGACTCATTCTCTGTGCCAGGGTGTAGGAGGAGGTGTAGAGAGGGTGGGGACACATATAGGTGGTTGTCTCACCATCCTGCCTGTCCCCACTGCCCATTAGGGAATGTAGATTGGGAGTTCCTGGACATACATTATTCACTACAGGCGAGAGAGGACGGGAGGAGGGAGAGAGGAAGGGAAGAAGGAGAGGGGGAAGGATGGAGAGAGGGGAAGGGAAGAAAATGAGCAGTGCGTCTCCGGCAGCGTCAGCGTCTACAGTGAGGAGGTAATTAGGGAGCTGTCACTTGTTCCTGTCAACCCACACTCCCCCTGAAACATACAATGTGTGTGTGTATGTGCGCAAACGCGCGCGCGTGTTTGTGTTCGTGTGTAAGTAGGGGAAGGTGGCGCTTGTATGTCAGTATATATGTATATGTGTTTGTGTGTCAGTATATATGTATATGTGTTTGTGTGTCAGTATATATGTATATGTTTTTGTGTGTCAGTATATATGTATATGTGTTTGTGTCAGTATATATGTATATGTGTTTGTGTGTGCATGTGGGAGTGCATGTTTTTATCAACATGTGTGTAAGGAGAGTGTGGAGGATGCAGTCAGTGGGAGCTGAATTCAAATGAGAGAGAAACACTTGAGGAGAAAGAGCAAATAAGAAAAGGTGAAATTGTAGAGATAGTGGATTAATATGACTAGGAGGTATGTGAAGCAGAAAGTATTAAGGGAAAGAGGGGAAAGCATTGCATTATCTCAGGAGGTAGGGAAAGGGAGGAAGATAAAGATATGTTTAGGATGATAAACGATGATTGCGTATTGGGAGTCTTGCATAACACACTCTCACACACACATGCATGATACCACGCACGCTCACACATTCATTTTTCCCATATTCAGATACCCATAGAGGTCCACCTGACTGGAGCAGAGCATTACCGTAATGTCATTTCAGGGTTATAGTAAAACTACTGTGGCATTTGATTTCAACTGGGTTTAGAATGTTTACCCCAGGAGAGCTCTTGCCCTGGAGCTGAAGGATGATTATTTGACAGATATATGACTAACATGACTCCTAGAATATATTCCCATCACATACCCTACAGGAGGAGAACGGCGACAGGAAAATTATCTCTTTAACGGCAAATAAACAAAAGAATAAAGGAGATATAACTGCCATAATCATCCTTTTCTCTGATCTGTGGAGCGGCAGAATACATTCCCCTTTATATGGATGCATTAACACTAAATACACACTAAACACACACCATGTACGCTCACCTACAGTACATGCATACATATGCGCTCTCACGCTCACTTCATTCTCATCTCAAGTAAAATAACAATGGAGTAATGTCTAAACAATCGACTTGTCATATCCATAGAGGCTGTGAACATTTACTTGACAAGTCCTCATGCAGGCAGGAAAAACGCAAAGGGGAGGGGCATACACACATGCATGCATTCACACACATACACACACAAAGACATATGCAAGCACACACACACACACACACACACACACACACACACACACACACACACACACACACACACACACACACACACACACACACACACACACACACACACACACACACACACACACTAAGTGGGAGGTGCAGGGGTGCAGGGTGTGCAGAGGTAAGGATGCATAGCTGTTTGAAGTTGTGAACGCCTTGATAATCCCCAGCCCCTCAGGAGACAGTAGCTACCCATGTGGGTGAGTGGGTCTGTAGTCTTCACTGTGGCACCAATATTCATACCATTCACAGGGTGTTCCAATTAAAACCCTCCCCTGCTAAGAGGGAGCAACAGCCCTCTAACAATATCCAGTTCCCACACACACACATATACTGTACACACGTACACAATCAGACATGAACACACACACGCAGACACACACGCACACACCCGTCTCTACACTTTGCTGACAGACCACAAATGTAGCCATGCTGACGATGATGGATGGAGCTCCCAGCCAGCCAGTGAAAACTACTTTTGTATGAACAGCCCAGACCCTTACAAGTGGTTTGTCTGCAGGACCAGGGTTGTGGTGAGTTTCCTCACAGGTGGTTTTCAGTAATATAGCATGGTGGATATACTCAGCTCACATGGAGTTTGTAAGGTGTGCAAATTTGGTAAATTATTGTCTCACAAATGAAACATGGAAGCATGATGTAAAGACCAGACACCAGGCAATTATAATAGGATTCATCTGTGACCCTGTTAGGGTCACTTTGAAGTACTTTTGTACGGAAACAGATACAGAATGTCATGAGTGTCATTATGCAGAAAACAAGATGGTGACAAAAACATGAACAAAACATGCTCTCTTTCTATGGGGCCTATTTAGGCCAAGATAATAACCCCTACAACAACGATTTGTAGAAACTTTGAACCACATTGGTTTTCCGGATGCCCCGCTAAGTGTAAACAAGGAGTCTGCTCTGAAACATAACAGAGTGAAATGTGCCTTTCTCCCTGGGCTGGCCCATAAAACACTCATTAGGGTACTTCAGACATATTTGCACGGCGACGGGCTGCCATTAAACACATCACAAGGCCTAATAAATGCATTATTTAAAAGCCGCGCTCCAATTACTAATTGATTAGAGTCGAGCGCCTCATCAATAACGCAGCAGCGGCCGCTTCAAACTAAAATACACATGATTTATACATGAAAGGCTTTAAAAGAGATAAGTTCTCAGCTAATCAGTCATAAATGATTTAAAATGCAAAAATCATATTCATGATCTGAGAAAGCACTCAAAAACACAAAATAAATAGAACCATAAAGGGTTCTTCGATTTGTCCCCTTTTTGGTTCTACCTACAATAAAATGACGTTTTTTTAACCTTTATTTAATTAGGCAAATAAGTTAAGAACAAATTCTTAGTTACAATGACAGCATACCAGAGAACAGTGGGTTAACTGCCTTGTTCAGGGGTAGAATGACAAATGTTCTACCTTGTCAGCTCGGGGATTTGATCCAGCAACCTTTCGGTTCCTGGCCAAACACTCTAACCACTAGGCTACCTGCCTCCCAAAATTATGCCTAGAACCCTCTATCAAGGGCTCTACCAATAACCATTTTATCATTTAAAGGTTCTTGCTAGAACCCTCTATGAAGGGTTCTACCTAGAACTGTCTATGAACAGTTCCACCAGCCTTATTATGTTTTAAAATTACATATATCATAAGGCCTAACACAAAGGTGTTAGGAAACTCCTGGTTTACAGGCCACATCAGGCCTGCAGGTCACATTATTCTGGCTTGCAAAGTGGTGTTTAATTCCTATTGGAATCCAGACAGAGTTAGGATATCCAACAAGTGGAATTTTTTATCACCTGCGTTCAGAATGACTGCTATGGTAGGGAAGATTGAATACTGACACAACCATCCTAGTAATGGATGCAATAAGTTGTATAACTACTAACAGGTTGGATTAGCTTAGAAAAATGTATGTTATTTATCATTGTGTGTAAACAATCAATGTACAGTTGAAGTCGGAAGTTTACATACACTTAGGTTGGAGTCAATAAAACTCGTTTTTCAGCCACTCCACAAATTACTTGTTAACAAACTATAGTTTTGGCAAGTCGGTTAGTACATCTACTTTGTGCATGACACAAGTAATTTTTCCAACAATTGTTTACAGACAGATTATTTCACTTATAATTCACTGTATCACAATTCCAGTGGGTCAAAAGTTTACAGACACTAAGTTGACTATGCCTTTAAACAGCTTGGACATTTCCAGATAATAATGTCATGGCTTTAGAAGCTTCTGATAGGCTAATTGACATAATTTGAGTCAATTGGAAATTTACCTGTGGATGTATTTCAAGGCCTACCTTCAAACTCAGTGCCTCTTTGCTTGACATCATGGGAAAATCTAAAGAAATCAGCTAAGACCTCAGAAAAAATTTGAAGACCACCGCAAGTCTGGTTCATCATTGGGAGCAATTTCCAAACGCCTGAAGGTACCACGTTCATCTGAACAAACAATAGTACGCAAGTATAAACACCATGGGACCAAGCAGCCATCATACCGCTCAGGAAGGAGACGTGTTCTGTCTTCTAGAGATGAACATATTTGGTGCGAAAAGTGCAAATCAATCCCAGAACAACAGCAAAGGACCTTGTGAATGCTGGAGGAAACAGTTATAAAAGTATCTATATCCACAGTAAAATGAGTCCTATATCAACATAACCTGAAAGGCTGCTCAGCAAGGAAGAAGCCACTGCTCCAAAACCGCCATAAAAAAGCCTGACTATGGTTTGCAACTGCACATGGGGACAAAGATCGTACTTTTGGAGAAATGTCCTCTGGTCTGATGAAACAAAAATAGAACTGTTTGGCCATAATGACCATTGATATGTTTGGAGGAAAAAGGGGGAGGCTTGCAAGCCGAAGACCATCATCGCAACCGTGAAGCAAGGGGGTGGTAGCATCATGTTGTGGGGGTGCTTTGCTGCAGGAGGGACTGGTGCACTTCACAAAATAGATGGCATCATGAGGGATGAAAATTATGTGGATATATTGAAGCAACATCTCAAGACATCAGTCAGGAAGTTAAAGCTTGATCGCAAATGGGTCTTCCAAATGGACAATGACCCCAAGCATACTTCCAAAGTTGTAGCAAAATGGCTTAAGGACAACAAAGTCAAGGTATTGGAGTGGCCATCACAAAGCCCTGACCTCAATCCCACAGAAAATTTGTGAGCAGAACTGAAAAAGTGTGTGCGAGCAAGGAGGCCTACAAAACCTGACTCAGTTATACCAGCTCTGTCAGGAGGAATGGGCCAAAACTCACCCAACTTATTGTGGGAAGCTTGTGGAAGGCTTCCCAAAATGTTTGACCCAAGTTCAACAATGTAAAGGAAATGCTACCAAATACTAATTGAATTTATGTAAACTTCTGACCCACTGGGAATGTAATGAAAGAAATAAAAGCTGAAATAAATAATTCTCTCTACTATTCTGACATTTCACATTATTAAAATAAAGTGGTGATCCTAACTGAACTAAGACAGGGAATTTTTACAATGATTAAATATTAGGAATTGTGAAAAACTGAGTTTAAATGTATTTGGCTAAGGTATATGTAAACTTCCGACTTCAACTGTACATGCAAAAACACAGATATTTAAACAAATCATTTTGAAAATCACCCTGCAATAGAACATGAAGGAATGACTCTATGTAGAACATTTCTTGCCTTCCAAAGAATCATCAAAAAAGCATTTATTCCAAAAACTGTTCTCAGGATGTTAAATATTTTAGGTATAACCCTTGTCTTCCAGAAAAGGTTGTTCAGATCAAAACGGTAGAACTCTATCACTCCACAAAGAACCCTTTTGGAACCCTTTTTCTAAGAGTGTACATTGGACACATTGGGAGAGTTTTTCTATGGTGTGTTACTGTGTATGTGTGTGTGTGTGTGTGTGTGTGTGTGTGTGTGTGTGTGTGTGTGTGTGTGTGTGTGTGTGTGTGTGTGTGTGTGTGTGTGTGTGTGTGTGTGTGTGTGCGTGTGCGTGTGTGGTAGCCTGTTGGTGCATTTCCATACTTTAACACCTCTCACAAAGCAACTGATTTGATTATGCAGAGGTTGTTGATTCTGCTCTTCACAGGTTTCACTGTCAGCCCTAGGTATGGAAACACATTTTCCCTATTATAACATAAGGGTGTATATACTAGTGTAACACTGGTGTTACACTCGAAAAGCAGCATTAGTGTGTTTTCTTCAATGCAGTTCCTGTTGTAGTACACTATATTTGGAGATGGATCAGAAAGGTGAGTTAATGAGATCTCAACTTTTCTTTCATTTCAACTATGACTAGTTTTAGAGCTGAAAAAACATATATAATGTTATTAAGTTTACATAAATCATGAAGTGAGTGAAAGAATGGACTAATAAATGGACTAATAAATGAACTAATAAATAATGATTATTTTCAAGTGAAAGAGAAATGGCCTATAATGGTATTGGCCTCGGTATTGACTACTCTGAACCTAACCTAGTAATCGGGGTTAAGAACAATGCCCAACCCAACCATGATCCATGAAACGGGCTTGCAGTTCAAAAGGTCCTGATTAGAATCCTCCTAACCTAATGATACTGATGACCAATCAAAACACCAAGAGAGGAGAACAAAACAGAGGTGGAAAAACATTGAAAAAACAGAGAGCTACTGTATCTGAGGAGTAGGATAAGCAAACTAATATAGCAGCATGAATAATACAATAAACAGTTTTTTTGAAACCCTGCTGCCATCCCTCAGACACGTACCATCTTATTTTTCCAGACAGGCGAGCCCCTGTGTATATCCCTCTCCACTGGTGATCATAACATCACAGCGCACCTGGAGAAAAGCGAGGGAGAGAGGCATAATGAAAAACAAAGGAATAATCAAAGGCTCGCACCCCAGATGAGGAGGCCCGGAGGAGAACCTGAGAAGAACGCAGCGGAAAACCTCAACCCTTAAGACACACATCAATAGAATAGAAGTTGAAACTGTACCAGTGCATTATGTCATTCATGCTATTGATGCATATACTTATATTCTATAGCTGTTTGTGCAACTCTTACATGGAAGCATTTGGTCAGCCAGTAACCATTCATTAGCAGAAATCCTCTGTTGACCTCACTGTTACAGCAGTGGGTTCAACTTTGTCCAGAGAGTAGAGAGCCCCCTATTGGTTAATCACTGACAGTCTGTTCTGTTCAGCTCCCAAAGGGTTTCCAGCCCAGGGAGTAAACTGATCCAAACACTGACTAGTTGCACCTGTACTATGACACAATGCCACAGGGTTGGCATAGCCACTGCCAAGAAGATGTTAAACAAAGCAACCAACAGAGTTTAAGACAAGGCTTGACTGAACCCTGCTCTTCACAGAGTTGACAGGCTGGAAGGAGGAAGATGATGACGAAGAGGAGTCTGAGGGTCAGGATAACCACAGGACTGGAAGGTTGACTGGCAGTGAGGGGCAGTGGTCAGAGCATCCAGACGTGGAAGTCTCTAAGTCAGCCGGATGCACTATAGTCACATTAGACTGGTCAGAAGCATTATAACTGTAGGAACACCTCCATCTCTCTTGTCAGTCATGAGTGCATTTGGACACAGACAGGTAGGAACCTTAGGCCAGTGTGTCTGCCATCACTGATCAAACAACAGCTGATGAACACTCGTCTTTAGTTGACTTAGTTGAATGCTAGCTTTTAAATGGAGGTTCTCTATGCCTTTCCTGCTAAGGTTTCATTCAAGATCTTTCTGGTATGTAAGGTAGTGATTTTTCTTGGTTAAACACAATGAAACAGGTCGATAAGTATGATTACTGCCAATCACTGCTCATAATAACAATAATGATGATAACAATGATGCTAAATATGATAAAGATAAGAACAGTAAGTGTATAATTTACCTTCTCCAGCCGGCAGATGCTGAGGCTCACTTGGGACTCTTCTTTACTGTGTTGTGCTGTGCCACAGGGGGCTGTCACTTTACGACGAAGCGACAGATTCGTGCCTCTGATGGAATTTCCCAGCAGCCATTGCGGCGCCCCCTGGAAGCTCATGCTAATCGCTAGTGCTGGCGTCTCTCCTCCACTGTCAGCGCTAGCTCCATATCACCAGGGAGCTCCACAAACTGCTGCCACACTCAGACAGCACAGGAGACAAGGAAGAGGAGGAGGAGGAGGAAGAGGAGGAGGAGGAAGAGGAGAAAGATGGAGGATAGAGCAGTCATCCTGTGGAGCAAATAAAAAACCCACACTAGTGTTTTGAATGTAGGCATATCATTTCTCTGCTAATGAGTTGAGGGAGATGAGCCTGTTGACTATGGTAATTTATTGCTGGATTAGCCCCACACACACACACCTTCGCTTAGGTGCGTTTGTGTCTGTGTCTGTGTGTTTACTAAGGGCCAAATCTTTGTATCTCTAGGCTCCCCACCTCCTAATCTATTTCATCCTGTGTTTGCTTATATAAGAGGAGACACAGCCCTTGTGGATGTGTCTAAGTGTCCCAGGATGTTTGCATTGGTATGTTTATGTGTCTGGTGGTGCAGAGTATATTTACCTGTGTGTATGCTAGATTTTGTCTATGAGAATGTTTGTGTGTTTTTAAATGTGTTTATTTATGTATCGCCTTGGCCTGCACGTGTGAGCATTAAAGTGAACGTGTCCAGCCATGCAAGTGTTTCTGATTGGTGTGTATCAATAGGCATGGGGGATAGTTGCCTCACTTGTGTACAGTTCTGTATAAGTTGTTGATTGTTACATATATCATTTTCAGCACATATTGTGTGAATGTGTGTATTCTGTACATACTGTACACATAAAGTGCCTTCAGAATTTATTCGCACCCCTTGACTTATTCCACATTTTGGTGTGTTATAACCTGGATTCAACTAAAAAAAATTATTGTGCAATTGCATTGAAAATGAAATACAGAAATATCTAATTTACATACTGTTAGTATTCACACCCCTGAGTAAATACTTTGTTGAAGCACCTTTGGCAGTGATTACTGCTGTGGGTCTTTCTGGGTAAGTCTGTAAGAGCTTTCCACACCTGGATTGTCCATTATTCAAAATTCTTCAAGCCCTGTCAAATTGGTTGTTGATCATTGCTAGACAACCATTTTCAGGTCTTGCCATAGATTTTCATGTAGATTTAAGTCAAAACCTTAACTCCGCAACTCAGGAACATTTACTGATTTCTTGGTGATCAACTCCAGTGTAGATTTGCCCTTGTGCTTATGGTTATTGTCCTGCTGAAAGGTGAATTCATCTTCCAGTGTCTGGTGGAAAGCAGACTGAACCAGGTTTTCATCTATGATTTTTCCTGTTCTTAGCTTCATTCCATTTCCTTTTTGTCCTGAAAAACTCCCAGTGCTTAATGATTACAAGCATACCCATAACATGATGCAGCACCCACTATGCTTGAAAATATGGAGAATGGTACTCAGTAATATGTTTTATTGTTTTGCCCCAAACATAACACTTTGTATTAGGGACAAATGTTTTGAAATATTACTTTAGCGGCTTGTTGCAAACAGGATCCATGTTTTGGAATATTTTTATACTGTACAGGCTTCCTTCTTTTCTCTCTGTCAATTAGGTTAGTATTTTGTAGTAACAAGCATGTTGTTATTCCATCCTCAGTTTTCTCCTATCACAGCTATTATCACAACCATTAAAATGGTTTTAAAGTCACCATTGGCCTCATGGTGAAATTGCTGAGCCGTTTCCTTCCAGGCAACTGAGTTAGGAAGGATGCCTGTATCTTGCAGTGACTGGGTGTATTGATACACAATCCAAAGTGTAATTAATAACTTCACCATGCTCAAAGGGATATTCAATGGCTGCTTTTTTTACCCAGCTACCAATAGCTGCTCTTCTTTGCAAGACATTGGAATACCTCCCTGGTCTTTGTGGTTGTAACTGTGTTAGAAATTCACTGCTCAAAATAATTGTATGTGTGGGGTACAGAGATGAGGTAGTCACCTAAAATCAAGCTAAAACACTATTATTGCACACAGAGTGAGTCCATGCAATTTATTATGTCACTTGTTTCGGCTTGCCATAACAAAGGAGTTGAATACATATTGACTTAAGACATTTCAGCTTTTCATTTTTATTAACATCTCAGCTTTTCATTTTTTATTAACATTTTGAAAAACATAATTCCACTTTGACATTATGGGGTATTGTGTGTAGGCCAGTGACAAAAAAATCTATATTTAATCAATTTTAAATTCAGTCTGTAACACAACAAAATGTGGCAAAATTCAGGGGTGAGAAAACTTTCTGAAGACACTGTATGTATATGTGGGAGACACAGCTTTCTGCCTGCTTCCTCTTCACCCAGTAGGACTGGATATAGAGGCGCTGTTGACTCTCTCTTCCTGTGGTCAACCCTCAGTCTCTCTGTCTCTGTTTTCCTCTTTCTCCTGCTGGGTGTCATGATTGCCTACTGAAGGACGAGGTTAGGATCGGTTCTCCTCTCACTGACACACAGCCCCTGTCACACAGTGGCCAGTTCACCACATACCCCGATGAAGGGGAAAAAGCTTTTCACCTCAAATTGGGTTTTTAAAATCAAATGAATAACATGAGTATTTACATAGTTATTACACTATTAAATATAATGTGAAAGCCACAGCTTCAAAGGCTGCATTGTAAAACCTCAGTCAGACTCAGTGATGTGGTATCTTATATCATGGTGGTTAACGTGGATGGAAAGGGACAGGGTCAGAGAGAGAAGGTGTCTGTTATACAGATGTAGGATCTTAATTTGATCACACTGTTCCAGGAGAACTTTCCTGCAATGCAGGAAATGTAAAAGTGGTAGTGTGTTTTGAGGTTTAAAAGGGCTTCTGAAGTTTGCAATTTCCACTTGGAAATGTCAGACTTGATTGTCCTTACGAAGACCTAAAAAACTGCAGCAACAGGAAAGGTATCAACCCCTACAAAAATGTCCATTCATCTTTTCACTCTTAAGTTCTATATATCTCTAACGGTCACCCCAGCGTGAGTTGTTTTTATGCACGTGATGTCAGAATGCACTCACTGTTCCAAAATGTGATTATTACGCAATAGGACAGTTAACCTGCGCTGCCTGCTGATTATCTATAGGCTGTTTCAACTTCTCAATTTCAAATTATTTTCTAACAAGTTGTATTTTCTAACAACAGTTTGAATTCCGGTGTGTTCCGCCTCCTCATTAATTCACATAGAAGTAGTCCATTTCAGAGTTGCGGACAATTTATGTTTGAGGCTCATCCAGGAGAACCCACCACACTTCACTCATGTTTGCGCGGATCACGTATGCATATATTTGCACAGTCTTGCAAGAATTGGAACATTTTCTTGTTGGCGCTCGCTTTGCCTTCCTTGTTGTTTTCCTTTCACATAATAACTTTGGACATGTGTGCATTCCATTCAAAGTAAGTTCCTTATTTTCTGTATATTGTGTTGTTGTTTCTACTGTAGAAGCATACAGTATGTACGTATATATGTATGGAGCATAATGTATTTACAGTTTTATTCACATTTTCAATTACTGGTGACAAATAATGCATTCCGATTATTGCATAGATTGTAATGAACACCTATGATATGTGTAAAATACTTTTTTGACGGTTGTACTGATTGTAATGGACTAAGCTATTTGCCAGCTGTGGTTCACTCATCTTTCAGGTAAACTTCCAGAAGTGAATGAAGGGAGTGGATGATTGTAGATGACACACCCCCTTCACCATGCATACTGTAAACAAACCAAACTCATCTTGTCTCCTCTTATTATCTTTGGTTGATGCGGAAAAAAAAAACAAGCATGGCGGCTGCACAAACCACTTTCGATTTCTAGAAAGTGTTTTACTCAATTATTTCGATCAATGGTGAGCTCACCCTTGATGTGATTAATTATAAATAGTAATTGCTATTAGCTAATTCATATTGTAGTTTATTTCAGCCGAGAGCTATAAAAATATGACCGCTTGTGTTGCGTCAATCTTTCCTCAGATAGGCTAGGACAAATGCAGCCCACATTTTTTCCGGTTTGGATGATTGTGTTATGCTGTAGCTACTTCTGTGAATGTCTGCACATTGCATCCAAAAATAAACTGCTCACATTCTAGAAATAACTTTGTAAGGACTGTGTTTGAGCAAAATGTTTCTGAAAAAACTGTGTGGCCAGCTCAAATGCTGATTGTTGCTTCATTCGAAACTGGACGTGCTAAATACGCATTCTAATCACACCGGATTTATGGTGCTACAGGGACCACTGTAGAATGATCACACCAGTGTGTTGGTAAGTGTGAAAAGGTTCACATTTCCTGTTGCTGTTGGATTATTTTCCTGCTGTAGCAAACTGGCTCAAATTAAGATCCTACATCTGTATGAGGGGGCACATTTGAACCCCATAATCAGGGTTAAGGACTGTCAATCCGATGTCAGGTGACAGCATGCCAGGCTCTACTAAGGAGATACATGCCGTGTCTGTCTGTATTGGCAGGCAAAGAGAGAGGAAAGCAAAGATGGTAGAGGACCACAGATCACAGTCATAAACTACACCTCTCATTTTATGATGCACAACCACACCTCCACTTGTTTGCCTCGCCAGGACTCTCACATATACTTTGCCAAACACACACATACACAAAATACTTAGCTAGATCCTTCTTCTCTCACTCTCTATTAACACCCTCCAGCCACACCTCCCCTCCTCTCCCTCCCCCTGTTCCTCTCCTCTGCCACCCTTCAGTCCTCTTAATATTCCAATCAGCGCGTATTAAGGCGAAGACCAAGGCATGGAGAGACTCCAGGCAGCCAAAAGTAGCATTACTCATCAGGGTCATGCTCCACTGTGCAAAACACAACCCCTCATAAATCATCATAACTGCCACCCAATGACAATTACAATTGAGACGGCAAGAACTAGGAGAGAGCTCTTTAATTTAACATCCAATTATTACAAGTTATCACTCCTTAATAAATGTAATATAGCAGACAATCAATATTGCATGTGACACAGGTGATTGGGATGAGGGGGGGTCTGTAGTGTACCCTTGTTTTCATGGAGGGGGGTGGGGGTTCAGGGAGGTGGTTGTGTTAGGAAGGAAAGGGTGGTAATTTGAGGATTCACAACTGGCAGCTCTGAGCCACTCTCTCATCACCTTCATTGAATTTCAGGTGGAGAGGATAAACAATTGTACTAGTAACAGAAAGAGAGGAGAGACAGAAAGGGAAATGAAGATAATGAGAAAGGAGGGTGAGGGAGGGATACTATCAGGAATCAAGGTAGGACCCAGATGCAGACACGTTGAATTAACAATGTTTTAATAGTCCAAGGGGCAGGCAAGCGACCGGTCAAGGCAGGCAGGGGTCAATAATCCAGAGATGGGGCAAGGGTACCGGTCAGCAAGCAGGCTCAAGGTCAGGGGCAGGCAGAGCGGTCAGGCAGGAGGATACAGAGACGGGACAGGCGAGGGTCAAAACCAGGAAGGTGAGAAAAAGAGAGGCTGGGGAAAAAACAGGTGCTGACAGGACAAATGCTGGTAAGCTTGACAAACTTGACAAACTGGCACAGACAGAAAACACAGGTATAAATACCCAGAGGATAAGTGGGGAAGATGGGCGACACCTGGAGGGGGTGGAGACAAGCACAAGGACAGGTGAAACAGATCAGAGCGTGACAGTAACCCCCCCCCTCCCCCCCAGGGACGCCATCTGGCGTTCCACCTGGGCGGATACATGGTTGACTGGGGTGCCTGCGGTGAAAGTCGGCGACGAGGGCCGGGTCCAGGATGTCTTTAGCAGGAACCCAACACCTCCCCTCTGGGCCATAACCCTCCCAGTCAACCAGGTACAGGAATCCCCTGCCCCGTGGTCGCACCCTCAGGAGGCGTCTCGCCATATACGCTGGCTGGCCATCGATGACACGGGGGGGATGGGCCTAGAAACAAAAGACAAGGGGCAGTCAGACAATTTTGACTCTAGACACAGAAAAGGTAGGAAAAATACAGAGGGTACGGAGCAACATAGGACGAACAGCAGAGGGGCTAATGATCTTGGAGCGGGGGGGGGTCTCGGCTTCTGGGGGTGTAGCCGCAGCACTATAGCGGCACACCAGCGCCTCAGGCTTGACCTTCTTGGATACTGGTCGGTGCTGCGGAAGCGAAGTGGCCCGGGCCTTACTGAACCCCTCCCGGAGGTCCTGGTACACTCCGGAGCTGGCGGAGAGGTCCAGGGCAATTTCCAAGCCCCCAGGAAGGCGTCCCGGGGCAGGCAGAGCTGACTTGAGTGTGAGTGTGGCAGGATGGGCTCCAGCCCACGATGGCACCAGTAGCCCAATCAATGGAAGGATTGTGTCGTTGGAGCCAGGAGAATCCCACTACCATGGGAATCAGAAGGGACTTGATGAGCAGGAACTGGATAGCCTCGCTGTGGTTCCCTGACACCAGTAGGTGGATGGGAGTGGTGTTGTGGGTGACTCGGCCTATAGAGAGCCCGTACAGTGCTCTATCGTCCATAGGAATGGAGAGGGGCTGAGTGGGGATGTTCAGCTCGGATGTCAGGTTAGCGTCCAAAAAATCCAGGTGAGCCTGGATTCTTTAAAGGACAAGAGGACACGGAATGACCAAGAGTCCCGCAACACAGACAACTCTTTGTGTCGATCCTGTATTGCCGTTCCGCTGGCGACAGCCCAGCTCTGCCTAGTGGAATAGGCTCAGGAAACGGTGACTCGGCCGTCTTCGGCAGCCCATGGGGCAGGTGGGGAAGCCTCGGGTCCTCTCGGCAACAAGACCGCCAGGAGCTTCCGGGTTGACTCGGAGGAAAGGTGGGATCCCTGGCCGTGCAAGAAAAATCCAATTTCCTCTCCCTCCGTCGTTCCCATAATCTCCCATCGATACGGATGGTCAAAGCGATGAGGGAATCGAGCTCCGTAGGTAACTCCCGGGCAGCAAGCTCGTCCTTGACCTCCTTCGAGGCGCCATGCAGGAACATATCGAACAGTGGCAATTGATTCCAAGCACTATCCGCTGCCAACGTGCGGAAATCCACCGCATAATCAGCTACTGCGGGAGTCCTGCCGAAGCTGGATTAGCTTCCGGTGGCCTCTCGCCCGCAGAACGGGGCATCGAAGACCCTCCTCACTTCTCCAACGAACCCCTCCAGACTAGCGCATATGGCCGGCTGTTTTTCCCACATGGCAGTAGCCCAGGTGAGAGCCCTCCCGGACATCAGCGTGATGAGATAGGCTATCTTGGAGCGATCCGAGGGGAAGGAGGAGGGCTGAAGCTCGAAGTTGAGACAGGTGCTTGGCTCTCCATTCAAGCGTTCCGGAGGTGGTAAGTGGGGCTCCCGAGAAGGTGGAGTGACCGATGAGCTGGCGCTGCTAGAAGCTGAGGGGTTACCACCTTGGTAGGCGGCCTCCCTGACAACCCGTGGAATTGCTCCAGCAGACTGTCCAATGTCTGGTCATGGTGTTCAGCCAACGTTTGACCCCCTCCGCAAGGCCACGAAGCAATTCCACATGCATACCGATTGTGGCTCCCTGGGTGGAGATGGCGTTGCGCAGCTGGCCAGGGTCTGCTCGGTCAGTCATGGCCAGTTCGTACTATCAGGAACCAAGTTAAGGTAACAGAGAGAGAGGAGGAGAGACAGAAAGGGAAATGAAGAGAATGAGAAGAGAATGAGAAAGGAGGGTGAGGGAGGGATACTATCAGGAATCAAGGTAGGACCCAGATGCAGACACGTTGAATTAACAATGTTTTAATAGTCCAAGGGGCAGGCAAGAGACCGGTCAAGGCAGGCAGGGGTCAATAATCCAGAGATGGGGCAAGGGTACCGGTCGGCAAGCAGGCTCTAGGGCAGGCAGAGCGGTCAGGCCGGTAGGAACAGAGAGGGGACAAGCGAGGGTCAAAACCAGGAGGGCGAGAAAAAGAGAGGCTGGGAAAAACCAGGAGCTGACAGGACAAATGCTGGTAAGCTTGACAAACAAGACAAACTGGCTACAGACAAACAGAAAACACAGGTATAAGCACACAGGGGATAAGTGGGGAAGATGGGCGACGCCTGGAGGGGGTGGAGACAAGCAGAAGCACGGGTGAAACAGATCAGGGCGTGACCGGGCGTAGTATATGGAATTGTTTTAAGATGGTCATACCTAGAATCATTTAGCTTTTTGATATTTGTTGAGAGATTAAATTTGGCCTTACTGCTATTAGCCCATAGAAACTAATTGAATAACAGATTCATACATGGATAAACAGATAGTAAAAAATACATTAAAAAAAAGTTTTTTTAAAGTGTCTGTCCTTAATCTGAGAGAGATATTTTGACACTAAATTACTTCCATATATAGTTCCATTAATTTGTTAAACCGGTACCAGGCTACCTTCAAACGAGTCTTGTGAGGCTTCTGAGCGTCCTACAGCATCCTGTTCAGATGCTACAGACAGAAGTTGGCAGATCGGCGATACCGACTTCAGACGAGTCCCGTAACGCTTATGGGGGTCATAGAGAAAAACGGAGAAGACCATCGAGATCGTGAGAGTCTCATCATTCCATTGAGTGGTATTAATTTGTAAGCCAAACCGTTCGGACAATACAGAGGTATTTATGAGAAGACCGATTTTTAGGATGTCTCATGGTCTGACAAACTGCTATAGCTCAGCCACCTTCCACCGCAGACACAAAAGGCCGCCATTGGTGGATTGAGACACAGCCCATGCAAAAAAACTGATATCTCTACCTTTTTTTATGCTAATTTGATTTCCGTGGTGGCACGGACATTGACTTTAGGTTAATACACCTGACAGTGCCGTTACGAGAGAGGAGAGGGCAACAGGCCATTGTCTTTGGATCAAGTGGGTATGTTCGCTTTGCAGTGTGTCCATGTTTCTAGACAGAGACAAGGATAGGGAGAGAAACATGGACATCCCCTGTAGATCAATGTGGAACATGGTCGCAATAACATTTCACTACAACTACTGCTATTGATTATTTAGTGCTACAACAATAAACCAAGGTGATCTATAGTGGCTGGGTTCCGTGACCAAAGTAGATTAAGTTGTAAAACAATTCAATGAACTCCACTGACTGGTTGATATATTCAATAGAAATACTCTTATTTCCTGGCTTTGAGTAAAGCTGGCATAGGACTGTCTAAGCCTTGTGGATAACAGGGTTTAATGCCATATTGTGGTAATGATTGCATCTGAACATGTTGATAATGAGCTATTCTTTCAATATGATGAGAATGATGATGATAATGATGAAGAAGAAGACAAGGATGTATTCGAGTTGGTTAAATTATTTCAAACAAAAGGGCAAACCGCCAAAATTAACTAAAGTGCTTCATCTATTTTGATTGGAGGACAGGAGGTCCCACAAGCCTCTTTGATGTAGCACCATAAACTAAAGCAAACACTTGACTCATTGAGCCAAACCGTTGCAAAGTGGAGGAAAATCCATTTACTAATTAAGCAAATCTGCATATCAGTATAAGCCGTAATTAGCAGAGTGTATTAATATTAAACATAAATTCACCCCTTTTTTTCACAGTGATCAGAGAATAGAGTTAAAGTGGAAATAATCAAAATTGGCTTTAAAGTCTCTAAATCCTCATTTAAATATATATGCTAATTTAACCAGATTAATTTGCAAGTTATGCAGATGATGCGCCTTCGTCTGGTTTGGCACATTGTTTTCTCTCTGAGTGTAGGCAGGAGCAGCACCAGTAATATGGTAGTGGGGGTGGTGGTAATGCATTGTGTTTGGGTCGCTATCATAGGCCTACTTGTCTACCTACTTGTTAACTTGTCTCTGTGAGTAGGAGTGAAAAATAACAACTCAGGCCTTTGTGCTGTAGCTTAATTTTGAAATACAGAAATTGCACATCAGAGTTCACAGACAAATTAACATGCACTGAACAAAAATATAACCGTTATATATAAAACATGTAAAGTGTTGGACCCATGTTTCATGAGTTGAAATATAAGATCCCAGAAATGTTCCATACACACAAAAAGCGTATTTCTCTCAAATGTTGTGCACAAATGAGTTTACATCCCTGTTAGTGAACATCTCTCCTTTGCCAAGATAATCCATCCACCTAACAGGTTTGACATATCAAGAAGGTGATTAAACAGCATGTTAATTACACAGGTGCACCTTGTGCTGGGGACAATAAAAGGCCACTCTAAAATGTGCAATTTTGTGACACAACACAAGGCCACAGATGTCTCAAGTTTTGAGTGAGCGTGCAATTGGCATGCTGACTGTAGGAATGTCCATCAGAAATTATAGGCAATTAGCAAGACACCCCCAATAAAGGAGTGGTTCTGCAGGTGGGGACCACAGACCACTTCTCAGTTCCTATGCTTCCTGGCTGATGTTTTGGTCACTTTTGAATGCTGGCGGTGCTTTCACTCTAGTGGTAGCATGAGACGGAGTCTACAACCCACACAAGTGGCTCAGGTAGTGCAGCTCATCCAGGATGGCACATCAATGCGAGCTGTGGCAAGAAGGTTTGCTGTGTCTGTCAGCGTAGTGTCCAGAGCATGGAGGCGCTACCAGGAGACAAGCCAGTACATCAGGAGACCGTAGGAGGGCAACAACCCAGCAGCAGGACTGCTACCTCCGCCTTTGTGCAAGGAGGAGCAGGAGAAGCACTGCCAGAGCCCTGCAAAATGACCTCCAGCAGGCCACAAATGTGCATGTGTCTGCTCAAACGGTCAGAAACAGACTCCATGAGGGTGGTATGAGGGCCCGACGTCCACAGGTGGGGGTTGTGCTTACAGCCCAACACCGTGCAGGACGTTTGGCATTTGCCAGAGAACACCAAGATTGGCAAATTCGCCACTGGCGCCCTGTGCTCTTCACAGATGAAAGCAGGTTCACACTGAGCACGTGACAGACGTGACAGAGTCTGGAGACGCCGTGGAGAACGTTCTGCTGCCTGCAACATCCTCCAGCATGGCCGGTTTGGCGGTGGGTCAGTCATGGTGTGGGGTGGCATTTCTTTGGGGGGCTGCACAGCCCTCCATGTGCTCGCCAGAGGTAGCCTGACTGCCATTAGGTACCGAGATGAGATCCTCAGACCCCTTGTGAGACCATATGCTGGTGCGGTTGGCCCTGGGTTCCTCCTAATGCAAGACAATGCTAGACCTCATGTGGCTGGAGTGTGTCAGCAGTTCCTGCAAGAGGAAGGCATTGATGCTATGGACTGGCCTGCCCGTTCCCCAGACCGGAATCCAATTGAGCACATCTGGGACATCATGTCTCGCTCCATCCACCAACGCCACGTTGCACCACAGACTGTCCAGGAGTGGGCGGATGCTTTAGTCCTGGTCTGGGAGGAGATCCCTCAGGAGACCATCCGCCATCTCATCAGGAGCATGCCCAGGCGTTGTAGGTAGGTCATACAGGCACGTGGAGGCCACACACACTACTGAGCCTCATTTTGACTTGTTTTAAGGACATTACATCAAAGTTGGATCAGCCTGTAGTGTGGTTTTCCACTTTAATTTTGAGTGTGACTCCAAATCCAGACCTCCGTGGGTTGATAAATTGGATTTCCATTGATTATTTTTGTGTGATTTTGTTGTCAGCACATTCAACTATGTAAAGAAAAAAGTATTTAATAAGATTATTTCTTTCAATCAGATCTTGGATGTGTTGTTTAAGTGTTCCCTTTATTTTTTTGAGCAGTATATTTCAATTGACTGATTTCCTTATATGAACTGTAACTCAGTAAAATCTTTGAAATTGTTGCATGTTGCGTTTATATTTTTGTTCAGTATTGATAAAATGGAATCAAATGTGTGTATTCATTTGAAAGGATGAGTAACTCTGAATGATTCAATCATTACCAATCTTTGTATTATTATTTTGATTTTGCTTAGGAATGTTAACACATTCTCACTCTTTATTTAATGGTCTTTCTTTATTCAACCTATAAGAGAAGAGATGCTGTGAGCTCTGTCACTTTGAGAGGCTTCATTATAAGCCTACCAGTATTCAAACTTTTCATTATTTAGAAAAGTCTACTATCCCGCTATAGTCGCTTCTTTGTCAATCATCAATTCCACTGTCAGAATTTCTTCCTACATTTCCCGGTCTCAAATAGGTAATAGGTCGTTTTCAACAATCCTGTATTTTTTGCCACTGACCATGTCTTTTTCATTTTCTGTCTACATGACTACGGCACGACAGCTCTACAGTCCTTCAACAGTCCTTTCCTGCATCCAACTCTCATTACACCCATCCTTACCCATGAGCTCCCTTTCACTTTTATCTTTCTGTTTCTAGCTTCCTTCACCTCTTATTCTCTCTCTCCCTTTCCCTCTGCCTCTTCCTTTTCTCTCACCACATTGTATCTCCTTCTCTGCTCAACTCTCTCTCTCTCCCCACATTGTATCTCCTTCACTGCTCAACTCTATCGCTCTCTATCTCCTCTGTGGCAGGTTCCTCCAGCATTTCAATTGAGTGCCAAAAATATCCCTCCGTTGTTTTATTCACACTGGCTGTGTTATAATGTGTGGGCAGACTAGAGGTCAATCCATTTTCTCTCTAGCCATACTGCCTCCTGCCTGCCCAACCCACTATCACAGATTATTGTGAAATAGACACAAATTACTTTTTATTTGTATTTATTTTCAAATTTTTGTGTGTAGAGTACACAATTTTGCATACAGTGCATTTCAATTACAGATAAAGACAGTAAGTTACTTAAGACAGAAACGATAAGTGGGAGGTTGGTTGGTCGGGGAGGATGAGTGGGCGTATAACGTGAAGGTCTAGCTATCCAAACATAGACAACTTTAGCATTTTAGCTAACTACAGGAGAAACTTTGCAACTACTTACTAGTTTTTAACTACTTAGCTAGCATCTGAGCTAACCCTAACATGAAACCTTTAACTACTTAGCTAGTATGTTACCTAACCCTAACCTAGCTAACGTTAGCCACAACAAATTAGAATTTGTAAGAAAATTGTGTAATGTACACTACCGTTCAAAAGTTGGTGTCACTTAGAAATGTCCTTGTTTTTGAAAGAAAAGCAAACATTTTTGTCCATTAAAATAACATCCAATTGATCAGAAATACAGTGTAGACATTGTTAATGTTGTAAATGACTAATGTAGCTGGAAACAGCCGATTGTTTATGGAATATCTACATAGGCGTATAGAGGCCCATTATCAGCCACCATCACTCCTGTGTTCCAATGGCACGTTGTGTTAGCTAATCCAAAAGGCTAACTGATCATTAGAAAACCCTTTTGCAATTATGTTAGCACAGCCGAACACTATTGTGCTGATTAAAGAAGCAATAAAACTGGCCTTCTTTAGACTAGTTGAGTATCTGGAGCATCAGCATTTGTGGGTTCAATTACAGGCTCAAAATGGCCAGAAACAAAGACCTTTCTTCTGAAACTCGTCAGTCTATTCTTGTTCTGAGAAATTAAGGCTATTCCATGCAAAAGAAATTGCCAAGAAACTGAAGATCTCGTACAACGCTGTGTACTACTCCCTTCACAGAACAGCGCAAACTGTCTCTAACCAGAATAGAAAGAGGAGTGGGAGACCCCGGTGCACAACTGAGTAAGAGGACAAGTACATTAGAGTGTCTAGTTTGAGAAACGGATGCCTCACAAGTCCTCAACTGGCAGCCTCAATAAATAGCATCCGCAAACACCAGTCTCAACGTCAACAGTGAGGAGACACCTGGGATGCTGGCCTTCTAGGCAGATTTGCAAAGAAAAAGACATATCTCAGACTGGCCAATAAAAAGAAAAGATTAAGATGGGCAAAAGAACACAGACACTGGACAGAGGAACTCTGCTTAGAAGGCCAGCATCCCGGAGTCGCCTCTGATAATGGGCCTCTGTACGCCTATGTAGATATTCCATAAAAAATCTGCTGTTTCCAGCTACAATAGTCATTTACAACATTAAAATAACATGAAATTGATCAGAAATACAGTGTAGACATTGTTAATGGACAAATGTTTTACTTTTTCTTTCAAAAACAAGGACATTTCTAAGTGACCCCAAACTTTTGAACTGTAGTGTACATGAATGCATTATGAAGAAAATTGCGTAACACATGGAAAATGTTTAATTTGTGTGCCTGTCACAAATTTGTGTCTATTTCAAAATAAGCTGTTGGCCTGCAGTACTGACTCCCCTCCTAAGCTCTTTAACCAGGTAGCAAAACTTCACCTCTACCAGATGTGTTCAGCCCTCAGCCAGGTTCATACTCCACAGTCCTACACATTAAATTCATTCTCTCATAAAAACTAGTCTTTGACTAGACATGAAATGCTGAAACAAATCTTTGTAATCTTATCAAGGTAATACAAAAAACTATTTCAGACATGTCAGTTGATAAGAACTTAGTTGATAAGAGTATCCTTTTCCCCATGTTACAGTAAAGATGCCGGTAATATAAATGTATAGTGGGAATGATCTTGCTCTATTAATATTGCTCTCTATACATTCTCATCGCATAACTGGCCTGGATGTGTGGGATATCAGCACTAAGGTGTTTCTTTCTATAAAAAAAATATGAAAGATCAATATCCATTCAGGTCTGTAAGTTAAGCGAAAAAGCGAGGAAAATAAAACCATCCATTTCCACTTCATTGATAAATGTCACTGTTAGACGACACAGATGATAATGAAATTGTTGAAAATGTACAATTTATGTGTCAATGAGTTAACTTGCGCAACCCGTCCACCACAGTCCCCACAGGCCATTGTCAAAGCGAACCCATTACCACATTCTGTGGCTAACATTAACCTTTCTACTGGGGCCTACCAATATCTCATCATAGCCCTGGTCCCGCTGCCCCATGCTTTTAAATGCACTTCATTTATGAAATTGGCTGTTCCCAAGGCCTTTAAAACATACACATGCATTAGAAAAATGATCATTGGCAAAGTCCATCATCTGGTGCGTTTTCTGACAATCCCTGTGAGTTACAGCCACTCCTCTGGCTCCTCTGGCTGTCTCTAGAGGCCTGGAGGGGTCTGGGCCAATGCAGCTGCAGTATTACACACAGGGCTTTTGGAGAGACATTGGAGAGTCTTCATTGTTTCTTAGAGTATGTCTTTTTATATGGGGTTAAGAGCTCTGAGGACAGGATGGCCGCTCACTCAGCAGAACTGTCTGTATAATCTATTGGCCCAGGAGAATGTGGCTGCCATGTTTTAATGTCCACATCACTCCATCAGGCTGTTATTGGGATGGGATGTAGCCCAGAAGACTCTAATTCTAACCTGTTTCAGTGAGAAGAGGGGTACAGGTATAGAAATACACTGATGTCATATAGAAATGACATGCCTTGTAACCAACAACATGAAATTAATTCAATTATCATGCACTTGTAGCCCATCAATTATATCTGAAAAGGTACATCTGATTCTGATGAAATATGAAGGTTTGGGATAGTGACCACTAGAGTAGTATGTGCGTATGTATTTATGTGTGTGTCGGATGTATGGGTTGTTGGAGGTGTTGATTGTTGCGGTGGTGGTGGGTGGCTCCTAATGAAGGTGTGTGTAATAAAATCAGAGCACCCGGGTCCTCGTCTTGGCCCCGCCTCCCAAAAACTCCATCTGATTGAAAATGGAACAGCTGTGATGATTTAATTTACATGTTAATAACCAATGGGCCTCCAGGAAATCATTCAATAAAGGCCTTTTTATTACTGCCTGTATCTTCTCCAATGCAGGGGAATGACAGAAAGAGAGAGGGAGAGAGAAGCGTAGAGGGAGAGAGAAAACGACTGTAATTAATTGTTTTAAGCGATTCTATTAAAACAAAAATTATCTGGTAGAGATGTGTGTGGAATGAACATGGACTAGCTGGCACGAGGCAGGAACATGTGTGTAGCTGTGTGTGTGCGTGTGTGTGTGGAGGGAGTACTTTTAACCAGTTTCCTTTCTGCTCAGCCTGAGCGGAATTATACAATTCTAAACAGATTTTCATGAACTCAATTTCAATCCGAATTTGACACGATATCCAGGCAATCTAATTTCATGTCATTGACATTGTGAAAAGACAGCATTAACTTGTCAGCTTGGAGCTGGGGAGGGATACGCTAGACTTATTCAGGTGTGTGTGTGTGTGTGTGTGTGTGTGTGTGTGTGTGTGTGTGTGTGTGTGTGTGTGTGTGTGTGTGTGTGTGTGTGTGTGTGTGTGTGTTAGGATGACACTGTGGATGTGGCTCACAGCATTCGGTCTCCTAATGTGACAGTCGTAGTCTGCTGAGGCTCACCACAGACTGAGGTGGAGGTAATTCACCAGGCTGTGCTTCTTACACTGCAACCAGAACACACGTCACCACCATCATCATCATCACCACCACCATCGTCTTCATCATACTTTACACCAGGGGTATTAACCTCTCTGGGCTAGGTGGGACGCTTGCTACTCAACAGCCAGTTGAATCCCGTGGCGCGTTATTCAAATACCTTAGAAATGCTATTACTTCAATTTCTCAAACATATGACTATTTTACAGCATTTTAAAGACAAGACTCTCGTTAATCTAACCACACTGTTCGATTTCAAAAAGGCTTTACAACGAAAGCAAAACATTAGATTATGTCAGCAGAGTACCCAGCCAGAAATAATCAGACACCCATTTTTCAAGCTAGCATATAATGTCACATAAACCTAAACCACAGCTAAATGCAGCACTAACCTTTGATGATCTTCATCAGATGACAATCTTAGGACATTATGTTATACAATACATGCATGTCTGTTCAATCAAGTTCATATTTATATCAAAAACCAGCTTTTTACATTAGCAGGTGACTAGCATGTGACTAGCATTCCCACCGAACACTTCCGGTGAATTTACTAAATTACTCATGATAAACGTTCACAAAAAAACATAACAATTATTTTAAGAATTATAGATACAGAACTCCTCTATGCACTCGATATGTCCGATTTTAAAATAGCTTTTCGGTGAAAGCACATTTTGCAATATTCTAAGTAGATAGCCCGGCATCACAGGGCTAGCTATTTAGACACCCAGCAAGTTTAGCACTCACCAAAGTCAGATTTACTATAAGAAAAATGTTATTACCTTTGCTGTCTTCGTCAGAATGCCCTCCAAGTACTTCTACTTCAATAACAAATGTTGGTTTGGTCCCAAATAATCCATTGTTATATCCAAATAGCGGCGTTTTGTTCGTGCGTTCAAGACACTATCCGAAAGGGTAAATAAGGGTTACGAGCACAACGCATTTCGTGACAAAAAATGTCTAAATATTCCATTACCGTACTTCGAAGCATGTCAACCGCTGTTTAAAATCAATTTTTATGCCATTTTCTCGTAAAAAAGCGATAATATTCCGACCGGGAAATCGTTTTTATTACAAAGAGAGTGAAAGTAAAAGCATGCTATCCCCTCATGCACGAGCCTCAGTCTGATGGCCCTCTGATAGAGCACTTGCCAAACGCGCTAGTGTGTTTCAGCCTGGCTCTGAATTACGTCATTCAGCTTTTTCCCGGGTTCTGAGAGCCTATGGGAGCCGTAGGAAGTGTCACGTCATGCCAGAGATCCCCTGTTTTTGTTAGAGATGATCAAGGAGGGTAAGAAATGGTCAGACAGGCCACTTCCTGTAAGGAATCTTCTCAGGTTTTGGCCTGCCAAATGAGTTCTGTTATACTCACAGACACCATTCAAACAGTTTTAGAATCTTTAGGGTGTTTTCTATCCAAAGCCAATAATTATATGCATATTCTAGTTACTGGGCAGGAGTAGTAACCAGATTAAATCGGGTACGTTTTTTATCCGGCCGTGCAAATACTGCCCCCTAGCCCCAACAGGTTAAACTCTGCGTACAGGAGATACGTCTATTTAATTAGCTGGTAATACCATCAAGTAGATGTCGGAATTTTCAGAAAGCAGGATCAGGACTGCCTGCTGCTAACGCACTCTTGACCACTGACATCATATCCTGTCTACCCAGTATGCATTGCCACACAAGCAACCAGACAATTGATCACCGGTCATGTTAAATAATTCTCTACTGAGTTCCACCGGAACAGGCATTGAGGCACACAAGCATATTTCAATGATAATATTGAGAACTTACCTAGTTGTCTAATGGCTTCATTTTGCATTCTCGTGTGCGCACACATTTCTCACTCTTTCCCCTGAAACCCCCCAAGGGAGTGAGAATTCCTTCCTGGCTGTATAGTAGAGAGAAATAAGGGTCGATCCAGAGGCTCATCTTTCACACCCCCTTTTTTCTTTCTTTCTCTCTCTCCTCCTCCTCCTCATCCTACTCCTCTCCTCCTGTCCTGGTCCTCAGAGAGGTGGCCCTACCACGGTGGCCATTCATGCCATTGTCAGTGAAGCCACATGGTTGTTTCTCCCTGCTTCTCGTGGGACATTGGGGGGTGGGGGGGTGGGGGGGGGGGGTGCAGAGAGAGGGAACCTCGCTGGGTGGGAACAGTAATTAAAGAAAATAATAAAATAGAAAGAGAAAGAACAAAAGGCACATGAACAAAAGGAATAAGAGAATAGGGTGGGAGGGAGGGGAAGAGGAACGGTCTTGCAGTGGATGGAAATCATTAGGGAATATTCCCATTGCCATTGTACCAATTAAAGGACAGAGCAGAGCTGTACAGCTCTGTGATGAGATCTATTAGCATTCTAGAGACCCTCCGCTCACTATGTCAGTGGGAGATATTAGGCTTTACCCTCTACATTAAAGCACCATTGCAAGCCACTTCAAATAAGGTTGCATCATGCCATATCGTACCTTATATGCATTTGTAATGATGTGGTACTAATAGTGCAACCACTTGAATCGCACTAGTTAGTTAAAACGATCACATGCATTACAATGTTGGGTATACTGTAGCAACACAGCGTGGCCTAGTGCATTGGTGTGATGTCATCATGATTGTTGTCTTCATCTTCTCGCCACCTCTGCATTTTACTTGTTCTTCCCATCATTAACTTGGATGTGTGTGTGTGTGTGTGTGTGTGTGTGTGTGTGTGTGTGTGTGTGTGTGTGTGTGTGTGTGTGTGTGTGTGTGTGTGTGTGTGTGTGTGTGTGTGTGTGTGTGTGTGTGTGTGTGTGTGTGTGTGTGTGTGTGATATTATAGAGAGCACAGGTTGGCTGGGGTCCGGGCTGTCTTCCTGGCTGTCTTCCTTCTGAGATGTGACCCAGATGGAGCAGGAGTGTTTGCTCCCTGCCTGCCCTTAGGCCTTGTCATGCCGACTAGTCAAGTTAACCCACAGACAACACCTAAAGCTGCTTACCCTTCACCCTTAAAGCAAAGATATCTGACTGTGACATTGCAGAGACGGAAGAGAAAACAGAACCACATTTATGCTAATGACATATTGTCTACTGGGCTGGAGAGAATAAAAATAGTTATCCTGCTATGTTGCTTTCACAGCTGGGAGTGCTAGGGGGAGAAGGAGACAGACAGAGAGATAGTGAGGGAGAGAGAGAGACGGATAGATAGGGAGTGAAGGAAGAAGAGAGAGAGGGAGAGAGAGCTAAAGAGAGAAAGCATGCCTACGTGTCTGACATTCCAATACAGATCTGCTAAAAGTTCTGACGTGGTTCCCGTGAAGTTTGGAGAGGTGAAAGGTCACTATATCCGGACAATGCAGCAGGCTCAGCATCTATTGACGGGGAGGGGCCAGGGGCTTTGTGGGAAGGGCACAGAGTGGCTCTGGCTGCCAGTCATGTGTGTGGAGAATTAGCATGGGCTGCCAATCACCTCGAAGAGGAATGCAAAGATCATGTGGATCCCACTACTACTGCCCCAGACTGTAAAAGCAAACTGCAGATGAACCAAAGTCCTTCTTAGAGTACTCACATAGCTCATCTGCATAGTGAACTGCTTTGTGTACTTAAATGTTTTCAGTTCCCTGACATTAACAGAAGGTCACACTCAGATGACCCCATCACAATAGCACATATCGGTGTGGGCACAGACAGTGGCAGGAAAGCCCCTTGCCCATTTACCTCCAACCTGCCTCTCATTCAAAAGTCCCTGACAATCCTACCTGAGCCTATCCAGCTCCCCCTTAACCCTCTGCCCCCCTCTCCCCTACCTGACCGTGAGCGATTCTGTGAAATGGAAGGAGGAAGAAGGCAAATTGTTTGTGCTGTGGGCCCTGACAGGAGGTAGTATTAGCTAAGGATAAAAGTAATGGGATTTGTAGTGCTGAGGCAGCGCGTGTCGTAAGGTGCTGTTGATGGGAGATAGGGGACCAATGGACGCCTTAAAAGCTGATAAGTATCTATGTGAGAGAGGGGGACAGAGAGCAGGCCAGCCAGCCACGGAGACAAGCCGTGATAAAGGCTTTTTCCTCCATCTCTTCTGTGAGGGCAAGCTGCATTGGAAACCCTGACACCAATACTACTAATATTCTTTATGAATGATTTATTACTGGAAATTCAGTCAACGTTTTTTTCCATAGGTCTAGTCTAGCCACTAAATTTATTTAAAAATGCATATTGCAAGAAAAACGTTGTTCACTATACTAATTGGTGAAGGGGAGTATGTTACCTAGCATCTGTTTTTCTAGGGTGTGGTCTTGTATACCAGTGACAGAGAAGGAGTAACTCATCCATATGTATGCCCTGCCTCGTTCCACTATCTTGAGCTGGAAGACAGATTTAATTAGCTGCTCAGCAACATCCCTCAGCTACAAGCTGTTGAAATAGTGAATTCATAGACACAAGAGCTCATTAGAATATATGAATATCTGACAAATTCAAGGTATATCATTATTTTGGTGCCTTTCTGGTTATTCAAATCCCATTCATTGGCATACATAATGTTTGTTTTGGTATCCAAAAAAGTATAATTAAATAATGTATTTTTAACACAAGCCCTCTGTAACGTGTCTGGTAGCACAGTACCAGTCAAAAGTTTGGCGACACAACCACTCATTCAAAGGTTTTTCTTTATTTTTACATTGTAGAATAATAGTGAAGATATCAACACTATGAAATAACACATATGGAATCATGTAGTAAGCAAAAAAACAAATCAAAATATATTTTCTATTTTAGATTCCTCAAAGTAGCCACTCTTTGCCTTCATGACAGCTTTGCACAATCTTGGCATTCTCTCAACCAGCTTCACCTGGAATGCTATTCCAACAGTCTTCAAGGAGTTCCCACATATGCTGAGCACTTGCTGGCTGCTTTTCCTTCATTCTGTGGTCCAACTCATCCCAAATCATCTCATTTGGGTTGAGGTTGGGTGATTGTGGAGGCCAGGTCATCTGATGCAGCACTCCATCACTCTCCTTCTTGGTCAAATAGCCATTACACAGCCTGGAGGTGTTTTTTGGGTCATTGTCCTGTTGAAAAACAAATGATAGTCCCACTAAGCGCAAACTAGAAGGGATGGCGTATCGCTGCAGAATGCTGTGGTAGACATGCTGGTGTCACCAGCAAAGCACCCCCACACCATCACACCTCCTCCTCCATGCTTCATGGTGGGAACCACGCATGCGGAGATCATCCATTCACCTACTCTGCATCTCATAAAGACACAGCGGTTGGAACCAAATATCTCAAATTTGGACTCATCAGACCAAAAGACAGATTTCCACCAGTCTAATGTCCATTGCTCGTGTTTCTTGGCCCAAGCAAGTCTATTCTTATTATTGGTGTCCTTTAGTAGTGGTTTCTTTGCAGCAATTCGACCATGAAGGCCTGATTCAAGCTCTGAACAGTTGTTGTTTGGATGTGTCTGTTACTCTGTGAAGCATTTATTTCGGCTGCAATTACTGAGGCTGGTAACTCCAATGAACTTATCCTCTGCAGCAGAGGTAACTCTGTGTCTTCCTTTCCTGTGGCAGTTCTCATGAGAGCCAGTTTCATCATAGCGCTTTATGGTTTTTGCGACTGCACTTGAAGAAACTTTCAAAGTTCTTGAAATGTTCCATTTTGACTGACTTTCATGTCTTAAAGTAATGATGGACTGTCATTTCTCTTTGCTTATTTGAGCTGGTTTTGCCATAATATGGACTTGGTCTTTTACCAAATCTTCTGTAGACCACCCCTACCTTGTCACAACACAACGGATTGGCTCAAATGCATCAAGAAGGAAATAAATTCCACAAATTAACTTTTAACTTCTTTGGGATAGGGGGCAGTATTTTCAGGGCCGGATAAAGAATGTAGTCGATTTAATCTGGTTACTACTCCTGCCCAAAAACTAGAATATGCATATAATTAGTATATTTGGATAGAAAACACTCTAAAGTTTCTAAAACTGTTTGAATGGTGTCTGTGAGTATAACAGAACTCATATGGCAGGCCAAAACCTGAGAAGATTCCATACAGGAAGTGCCCTGTCTGACAATTTGTTGTCCTTCTGTTGCATCTCTATCAAAAATACAGCATCTGTGCTGTAACGTGACATTTTCTAAGGCTTCCATTAGCTCTCTAAAGCTGCCAGAAAGTGGAATGGGGTGTCTGCAGTCTCTGGCCAAAGAACAGCAGCAGAATTTGTAAGTGGTCAGCCTGGGGACAGTGACACTGGAGATGCGCCGTCACGAGACTACTCCATTTTTTTCTTTCAGCCTTTGAATGAATACAACATTGCCCGGTTGGAATATTATCGCTATTTTACTAGAAAAATAGCATAAAAATTGATTTTAAACTGCGTTTGAAATGCTTCGAAGTACGGTAATGGAATATTTGGAAAATTTTTGTCACGAAATGCGCTCGCGCGTCACCCTTCGGATAGTGACCTGAACGTACGAACAAAACGGAGCTATTTCAATATAACTATGGATTATTTGGAACCAAAACAACATTTGTTGTTGAAGTAGAAGTCCTGGGAGTGCATTCTGACGAAGAACAGCAAAGGTAATCCAATTCTTCTAATAGTAATTCTGAGTTTAGGTTGTCCCAAACTTGGTGGGTGTCAAAATAGCTAGCCGTGATGGCCGAGCTATGTACTCAGAATATTGCAAAATGTGCTTTCACCGAAAAGCTATTTTAAAATCTGACACCGCGATTGCATAAAGGAGTTCTGTATCTATAATTCTTAAAATAATTGTTATGTATTTTGTCAACGTTTATCATGAGTAATTTTGTAAATTCACCGGATGTTTTCGGTGGGTTTGCTAGTTCTGAATATCACATGCTAATGTAAAAAAGCTGGTTTTTGATATAAATATGAACTTGATTGAACAAAACATGCATGTATTGTATAACATAATGTCCTAGGAGTGTCATCTGATGAAGATCATCAAAGGTTAGTGCTGCATGTAGCTGTGGTTTGGGTTTATGTGACATATATGCTTGCTTGGAAAATAGCTGTTTGATTATTTGTGTCCATGTACTCTCCTAACATAATCTAATGTTTTGCTTTCGCTGTAAAGCCTTTTTGAAATCGGACAATGTGGTTAGATTAACGAGAGTCTTGTCTTTAAAATGGTGTAAAATAGTTGATTGTTTGAGAAAATTTGTGGTATTTTAGTTGGCTTTGTATTTCGCGCCGTGCGATGCAATTGGCGGGGTTCCGCTAGCGGAATGTCTGTCCTCAACAGGTTAACATGGCACACCTGTTAATTGAAATGTATTCCAGGTGGCTACCTCATGAAGCTGGTTGAGAGAATGCCAAGAGTGTGCAAAGCTGTCATCAAGGCAAAGGGGGACTACTTTGAAGAATTTGTTTAACACTTTTTGGTTACTACATGATTCCATATGTGTTATTTCATAGTTTTGATCTCTTTACTATTATTATACCATATATAAAATAGTAAAAATAAAGAAAAACCTTTGAATGAGTAGGTGTGTCCAAACTTTTGACTGGTACTGTATGTAAACAAAAAGGTGGTTCTTGCAGACTGAGCTGAGACAACCAGAGTCTCGGAGTCAAAGGTCTACAGTACATTGAGCCTCTGCCTGGCTGGCCACAGCTAAGGAAGTTGGTCAGTGTTCACAGGCAGGACACTGGAGCAGCAGCCTGACACAGACTGTTAGAGCTACAGAGTTCTTGCTGCACTGGGCCGGGGCAGAGGCTGAACAGCAGGTGGAAGCATGGCCTGTGTTCACTGCTATTACTAAGGCTACTCAGTTTACACACACTGAATTCCACAAGTTCTAATGGCGTGTTTTTTACAATATGACCCCAACAGACACAGTCACCTTGATTCTAGCTCCTAGCCAACTTTGCAGTGTTATTTTTTTGCTATTGTTGTTATTTCTTACATTATTTGCTCAGAAAGTTTGTAGTACTATTACATACAGACAAAAATTACTTTTGGACATCAGATCGGCTATCACTCTTTCTTTATACTTTTGGATTATGTGTGTATTGTTAATGTATTGCTAGATATTACTGCACTGTTGGAGCTAGAAACATAAGTATTTCGCTGCACCTGAGAAAACATCTGCAAAACTGTGTACGTGACCAATAAACTTTGATTTTATTTGATCTAGCGTCTATCAGATCAGTTGTAATATTTTCCATCCAGGCCATTACCTTAAACTGAGAATCTCTGGACCCTTCCATTTCAACAGTCAAGCATAGTGTTATTAGGATTTCTCTTATTACAAAGTACTATGACAACAACACAAACAAGTGTTTGCCTTCATTAGCAAAGAAGTTCACGTCATAAGTTGATGTTGACAAACACGATGAGCCACATACCTACCTTGCACTTATCTCAGTTAATATATTCCATTTATCTGTGCCTGAATGTAGATTTCAGGCACACCCTAAAGAAATGGTGTCCATCCACAGAAAATATATGCCACAATTCACAGGAGGTTGGTGGCACCTTAATTGGGGAGAACGGGCTCGTGGTAATGGCTGGAGCGGAATTGGTGGAATGGTATCAAATACATCAAACATATGGTTTCCATGTGTTTGATGTCATTCCATTTGCTCCGTTCTGGCCATTATTATGAGCCGTCCTCCCCTCACTAGCCCCCACTGCCACAATTACTTTAACAATCCACGATGAACCTGTACAGAACTTTATCTAACCATCTCTATTTCTTGTGCTTAATTTTCTAGGGGTTCCACTGGAGTGGGTGTTTAGAGAACATTCCTGTAGCTACTGCATGGCTCATCTGTCAGCCACAAACTGGAAACTTTGGCTCTTTCTGATACAAATCATCACCCCTTTTAAATTAAACCTACAAAATAGGCCTGAACCCATGTACTTGAAAAATATACAGACATGTTATCCTTTGCATTGAAAAATACACACTATCACCAAATGTTTGGAGAGAGAGGTGAAGGAAGAAAAAAAGGAAAGTGGGAGACTTTCTGGTATTGACTCAGCGGGCGCTCTGCCGCGCAATTAGTCCAAACTATTGGGAGAGGAGGGAAAATGAAAAAAATGAAAAGCTGTCTGTGGAAAATTTGGAGAGCTTCCCAAAATACACAAACTTTCCCGACGAGCACATTTCTTAGGTATGCTGTAATCTCATATGGCTGGCCTTTTCTGAGCCCCTCCGTGAGACTTCTCTCTCCCCCTCTTCTCTCCTCTCCGCTCGGCTTTCCAACCCACCCAGCCCCCAGCCTCCAGCCTCCCAGTGCAGACTTCACCAGGCTGCTCCACCATCTCTCCATATTCAGGCCCCCAGCCCAAAATCCCCCCTCCATAACCCAATGTCCACACATGGCAATCATTAGGCAACTCTCTTATAGAGCAACATTATATCACCAATAGCAGCCTTACATTACATTTTGATCACTTAAACCCATCTTAAAGAAACAGCGGCCACTTTGTGATCCATAACCTCTCTCATTGAATGCTAATGCACTTACTTCTCTCATGTTGGACGCCCTCTTTTTTCCACCCCAACAACGCCAAATGAGGCTTGTAGCCACTTATGAAGAGCACAATCATTTCACATTTCACATGTCTGTACTTTGTTTTGTATTGGTCCCCCTGTGGGAACCAAACCCACAATGCTGGCGTTGCAAGCGAAATGTTCTCTACCAACTGAGCTACACTGTACCAATCAAGGGACAATCCATGGCCAATCCAGCAAATTACAGAAAACAATGTGGTACGAAAAAGAGAATGCTGTTGTGATATTATAGAGCTGTTACAGAGACTATTGCTGTATGAAATTTTCTGGTGCATTTATTGCTCATGTTAGGAAATACAAATGCAAGTAAAATGCATATATTCATTGTATGTTTATTTCTCTGTAAATCTAAATCTCACTATTATATTTGGAGTTCATTAGCTGATCGTTGATGCTAGACCAGGGGTTACCAAACTGTTTTGGCCCACGACCCCATTTTGATATCTGAAAATTCTCCCGACCCCAAGCTTGTGAAAAAAATTATGTAATTAACAGCCAATGTTAACTTTTTTTATTTGGGGCTATGGCAGTCCATTGAAAAACATTCTACCAGTATTTCTGATTGTCTTCTCAACTCACCATCACATATTTTTAATGTGGGGCTACGACAGTCAATTAAAATAAGTCTGATAATGTATCTTATCTCACCACCATTAATGAGATGGTTGTGCTTGATGCATGTCGTGCCGGAACTTCTCAAAGTCAGGTGTGGTTTACAGTGCGCACCTCACCTCTGCTGTCACATCCAACCTGGATCAATATTTGGTTTCAATGCAGACGAGAGCACTGAATCCAGCTTCACACAGATATGAGCTGGCGAAGCGTAGCATACCATGAGTTTTATGCTGCTTTCAAGACAACTGGGAACTCTGAAAAATACGAGGTCAAATCATGACGTCAGTGATCTTTAGATCGGAAAGTAAGAGCTCTCGAAAGAGACCTGAGTTTCCAGGTTGGAATTTCGAGTTGGATGACCGTTCAAAACTATTTTTCCCAGTCGGAACTCAATTCTTTCTGAGGTCTCAGTTGTTTTGAATGCACTGAAGTCTGAGATTTCCCAGTTTCCAGCTGTTTTGAAAGTGGCATTAATGCTCAGGAACCAAAACTCCTTTGTAGTGAACCGTGAATAGGTTTTCTGTAGCATTCGGTAACATGACAGCTCGATCAGCTGCTCGATTTAAATTACTGGCATATCAACTGTGCCAGGATCACAGTCAAACGGATTGGGAAGTAGGTCGCAAAGTGCTGTTCCCAGATTTGGAGGTGAGCAGCCATCACTCGTGTGGGACACTTAGACCTACTGATGTTGTTTTCTGTTATTTTATTTTCATTACACAGAAAGTCAAAAGAGTCTGTTTTTTTACATCCTCAATGCGAAAAACCTTTCCAACACTCCCTCTTGATAACCACCAAGCCTCAGTGTGAAAAATAACATTGTCATGCTCTGATCCCATATCTCCATATAGTTTTGCGAACAGGTGTGCGTGCAGTGGATGTGGTTTGATGTAGTTTACAATCGAAGTTACCTGCTACAGTATGTATATCTCCAACTTCTGTGCTCAGCTCTTTAGCCGCCAGTTGCTCTCTGTGTACCATACAATGCATCCATATGGCAGAGGGATACACATTTATAACTAGAGTGCAGATGCCTGCACGCTGTCCCGCCATAGATTGAGCCCCACCTTTCGATCCCATATGGAATCTGTTTTTCGTCAATATAGCCACGCAGCACACTGAACATCCCCTATGCCGCTTCATGCTCGGGAATCGTGAGAAAGAACAACATGTCCTCATGAATAGCATCCCCCGATATCCTCTCTAGGGTAGGTGGGACGAAATCGTCCCGCACCATTCAACAGCCAGTGACACATCAGAGCGCCAAATTTAAAACCACAAAATGTCATAATTCAAAGTTCTCAAACATAGGACTATTTTACACCATTTGAAAGATAAGACTCTCGTTAATCTAACTACATTGTCCGATTTCAAAAAGGCTTTACAGCGAAAGCAAAACATTAGATTATGTTAGGAGAGTACATAGCCAGAAATAACCACACAGCCATTTTTCAAGCAAGCATATATGTCACAAAAACACAGCTAAATGCAGCACTAACCTTTGATGATCTTCACCAGATGACACTCCTAGGACATTATGTTATACAATACATGCATGTTTTGTTCAATCAAGTTCATATTTATATCAAAAACCAGCTTTTTACATTAGCATGTGATGTTCAGAACTAGCAACTAGCATACTTCCGGTGAATTTACTTAATTACAAAATTAATTCACAAAATACATAACAATTATTTTAAGAATTATAGATACAGAACTCCTTTATGCAATCACGGTGTCAGATTTTAAAATAGCTTTTCGACGAAAGAACATTTTGCAATATTCTTTTTTGACACCAACCATGTTTGGCCCTCACCAAACTCAGATTTACTATAAGAAAAATTGGATTACCTTTGCTGTTCTTCATCAGAATGCACTCCCAGGATTCTACTTCAACAACAAATGTTGTTTTGGTTCCAAATAATCCATAGTTATATTGAAATAGCTCCGTTTTGTTTGTGCGTTCAGGTCACAATCTGAAGGGTGACGCGCGAGCGCATTTCGTGACAAAAAAATTCAAAATATTCCATTACTGTACTTCGAATCATGTCAAACGCTGTTTAAAATCCATTTTTATGCCATTTTTCTCATAAAATAGCGATAATATTCCAACCAGGCGACGTTGTATTCATTCAAAGACTGAAAGAACAAAATGGAGAATTCACATGAACGCGCATCTCCAGTGTCACTGTCCCCAGGCAGGCCAGTAACAAACTCTGCTGCTGTTCTTTGCCCAGAGACTGCAGACATCTCATTACACTTTCTGGCACCTTCTGAGAGCCAATGGAAGCCTTAGAAAATGTCACGTTACAGCACAGATGCTGTATTTTCAATAGAGAGGCTACAGAAGGACAAGAAATTGTCAGACAGGGCACTTCCTGTATGGAATCTTCTCAGGTTATGAGAAGATATGAGTTCTGTTATACTCACAGACACCATTCAAACAGTTTTAGAAACTTTAGAGTGTTTTCTATCCAAATCTACTAATTATATGCATATTCTAGTTTCTGGGCAGGAGTAGTAACCAGATTAAATCGGGTACGTTTTTTATCCAGCCGTGCAAATACTGCCCCCTAGCCCCAACAGGATATGTATAGCAAACAAAAGTCAATGCATGGGCATCTCAGCCCTCAGCGCTAACGTCCATCTGGAGATCATAAGCTGGGGAGTTTTTCAGTTGTTCAGTCAGAGCATTAATTCTTCGTTTAACAGAGTTTTCCTGCAAGGTGTTGATGTGAGTTCCTGTGCCTCTGCCTCCCCACATATTGTTTTCACCATATCATTTGCGGCCGGTATTGTCAAATTCTCTGCAACAGTGTGTGGTTTCATAGCGTAGCGGGCCTAGCCATTCACTGTGGGAATGATTCAAGTGCAATGGTCAAGGGTGGCTTTTCCCCTTGATCTAAGAGCTCTCTCTGGTTGAATTTTATCTTTTCGATTTGAATAAGTTTCATTTCGATGTTCAAGGTTAACCACATTACAATAGCTTTGAGATATAAAGATTATATTATAATATATATACATTTTTGTATAAATATATTTATTTTCTTCAGGATTTTATAAATTCTCCTGCGACCCCATTTTCATATCAGGCGACCCCACATGGGGTCGGGACCCCTAGTTTCGGAACCGCTGTGCTAGACCTTTTTGTAATCTTAGCCAAGCTTTGATTAGTTTATGAGCAGTATGAGGAAAGACAGAACATGAAAAGGCAATGGAAAGTATATGAAAAGAAGAGAAGAGAAGAGAAGAGAAGAGAAGAGAAGGGGGGAGCAGGAGGGCAGGAGCCAAAGCCCCTGCTGAGCTCCCTAGTAAACAATGATTAAGGCACCTCTAGCAGTAACGCTCCCTCTCTCTACCACTCACCTCACACCACCCGCTAATTAGCTGGCGCTTTGGTTTTAACTGCCGAGTTTGGTGTCATAAAATTAACACATTTTACAAAGCAGGACCCAACACAGGCTGTGGTGAGGCTTTTAACAAGTATCTCCAGGGTGGAGAGAGAGAGAGAGAGAGAGAGAGAGCAAACAGAAAACTGAATAAAAATTGTATTTATTTTTTATTTTACCTTTGTTTAACCAGGTAGGCAAGTTGAGAACAAGTTCTCATTTACAATTGCAACCTGGCCAAGATAAAGCAAAGCAGTTCGACACATACAACAACATAGAGTTACACATGGAGTAAAACAAACATACAGTCAATAATACAGTACAAAAACAAGTCTATATACAATGTGAGCAAATGAGGTGAGATAAGGGTGGTAAAGGCAATAAAAAGTCCACGGTGGCGAAGTAAATACAATATAGCAATTAAAAACACTGGAATTGTAGATTTGCAGTAGGTGAATGTGCAAAGTAGAAATACTGGGGTGCAAGGGAGCAAAATAAATAAATAAATAAATACAGTAGTCGATGAGGTAATTGCTTGAACAACAATAACAAATGGTTTGATAAAAAGAATGCAAAAACCTAAGAAAAAATTGAGAAACCTGTCCAACCAAAACAGAGACCCAGAAAACCTGAGTCTACGCCTTCACTATGGTGAATCACTAAAACAATACAGAAATACACTACGGAAAAAGAAGGAACAGCACGTCAGAAATCAGCTCAATGTAGAAATTAGAAAACACTAAGCAAACAACAACACAAAGAGTTATCTACCCAAAACAGAGATGCATGGGTAAACCACTTCTCCAATCTTTTGGCCCTATAACAAAGAGCAAGCAGCAAAAACATATGCATGATCAAATACAAATCTTAGAATCAACTATTAATGACTACCAGAACCCACTGGTTTCTCCAATTGCATTGAATGAACTACAGGACAAAATACAAACTCTCCAACCCAAAAAGGCCTGTGGTGTTGATGGTATCCTCAATGAAATGATAAAATATACGGACCACAAATTCCAATTGGCTATACTTAAACTCTTTAACATCATCCTTAGCTCTGGCATCTTCCCCAATATTTGGAACCAAGGACTGATCACCCCAATCCACAAAAGTGGAGACACATTTGACTCCAACAACTACCGTGGGATATGCATCAACAGCAACCTTGGGAAAATCCTCTGCATTATCATTAACAGCAGACTCGTACATTTCCTCAGTGAAAACAATGCACTTAGAAAATGTCAAATTGGCTTTTTACCAAATTACCGTATGACAGACCACGTATTCACCCTGCACACCCTAATTGACAAAAAACAAAAAAACAAAAAACAAAGGCAGTCTTCTCATGCTTTGTTGATTTCAAAAAAGCTGTTGACTCAATTTGGCATGAGGGTCTGCTATACAAATTGATGGAAAGTGGTGTTTGGGGAAAAAATACAACATTATAAAATCCCTGTACACAAACAACAAGTGTGCGGTTAAAATTGGCAAAAAATACACACGGAGATGCAGCTTAAGCCCCACCCTCTTCAACATATACAGTACCAGTCAAAAGTTTGGACACACCTACTCATTCAAGTTTTTTTTGAAAGTTTTTTTTTAGTTTTTTTTAAACAATTGTCTACATTGTAGAATAATAGTGAAGACATCAAAACTATGAAATAACACATATGGAATCATGTAGTAACCAAAAAAAGAGTTAAACAAATCATAATACATTTTATTATGCCTTCCCTGTGGCTCAGTTGGTAGAGCATGTGTTTGCCAGTACAAAAAAAATAAATGCATAGAGTGAAAATGTATGAAATGAATGCATTCACTACTGTAAGTCGCTCTGGATAAGAGCGTCTGTTAAATGACTAAAATGTAAATGTATATTCTTTAAAGTTGCCACCCTTTGCCTTGATGACAGCTTTGCACACTCTTGGCATTCTCTCAACCAGCTTCACTTGGAATGCTTTTCCAACAGTCTTGAAGGAGTTCCCACATATGCTGAGCACTTGTTGGCTGCTTTTCCTTCACTCTGCAGCCTGTGGTCACTCTGTGGTCCAACTCATCCAAACCATCTCAAATTAGTTAAGGTCAGGTGATTGTGGAGGCCAGGTCATCAAATGCAGCACTCCATCACTCTCCTTCTTGGTCAAATGCCGTTACTTAGCCTGGAGGTGTGTTGGGTCATTGTCCTGTTGAAAAACAATGATAGTCTCACTAAGTGCAAACCAGATGGGATGGCATATTGCTTCAGAATGCTGTGGTAGCCATGCAGGTTAAGTGTGCCTTGAATTCTAAATAAATCACAGACAGTGTCAACAGCAAAGCACCCCCCACACCATCACAACTCCTCCTCCATGCTTCACAGTGGGAACCACACATGCGGATATCATCCGTTCACCCACTCTACATCTCGCAAAGACATGGCAGTTTGGATCCAAAAATCTCACATTAGGACTCATCAGACCAAAGGACAGATTTCCACCAGTCTAATGTCCATTGCTCATGTCTCTTGGCCCAAGCAAGTCTCTTCTTATTATTGGTGTCCTTTAGTAGTGGTTTCTTTGCAACAATTTGACCATGAAGGCCTGATTCAAGCAGTCTCCTCTGAAGAGTTGATGTTGAGATGTGTCTGTTACTTGAACTCTGTGAAGCATTTATTTGGACTGCAATTTCCGAGGCTGGTAACTAATGAACTTATCTTCTGCAGCAAAGGTAACTCTGGGTCTTCCTTTCCTGTGGCGGTCCTCATGAGAGCCAGTTTCATCATAGGGCTTGATGTTTTTTTGGGGGTTACTACATGATTCCATATGTGTTATTTCATAGTTTTGATCTCTTCACTATTATTCTAAAACATAGACAATAGTAAAAATAAATAAAACCCTTGAATGAGTAGGCGTATCCAAACTTTTGACTGGTACTGTATATCAGCGAATTGGCGAGGGCACTAGAACAGTCTGCAGTACCCAGCCTCACCCTACTAGAATATGAAGTCAAATGTCTACTGTTTGCTGATGATCTGGTGCTTCATCCCCATCCAAGGAGGGCCTATAGCAGCACCTAGATCTTCTGCACAGATTTTGTCAGACCTGGCCCCTGATAGTAAATCTCAGTAATGGTGTTCCAAAAACGGTCCAGTTGCCAGGACCACCAATACAAATTCCATCTAAACAACACTGCCCTAGAGCACACAAGAAACTATACATACCTCGGCATAAACATCAGTGCCACAGGTAACTTCCACAAAGCTGTGAACTATCTGAGAGACAAGGCAAGAAGGGCCTTCTATGCCATCAAAAGAAACATAAAATTCGACATACCAATTAGGATCTGGCTAAAAATACTTGAATCAGTTCTAGAACCCATTGCCCTTTGTGGTTGTGAGGTCTGGGATCTGCTCACTAACCAAGAATTCACAAAATGGCAAACACCAATTTGAGACTCCGCATGCAGATTTATGCTAAAATATCCTCAGTGTACAACGTAAAACACCAAATAATGGATGCAGAGCAGAATTAGGCCGATACCCGCTAATTATCAAAATCCAGAAAAGAGCCTTTACATTCTACAACCACCTAAAAGTAAGCGATTCCCAAACCTTCCCTAACAAAGCCATCACCTTTCAGAGAGATGAAGCTGGAGAAGAGTACTGTTCACAAATAAAAACAGACCCAACAGAGCCCCAGGACAGGAACACAATTAGACCCAACTAAATCATGAGAAAACAAAAAGATAAATACTTTACACATTGGAAAGAATTATCAAAAAAAACAGAGCGAACTAGAATGCTATTTGGCCCTAAACAGAGAGTACACTGTGGCAGAATACCTGACCACTGTGACTGACCCAGACTTAAGCAAAGCTTTGACTATGTACAGACTCAGTTAGCATAGTCTTGCTATTGAGAAAAGCTGCCATAGACAGACCCGGCTCTCAAGAGAAGACAGGCTATATGCACACTGCCCACAAAACGATCTGGAAACTGAGCTGAACTTCCTAACCTCCTGACAAATGTATGACCATATTAGAGACACATATTTCCCTCAGATTATACAGACCCACAAATAATTAGAGAACAAACCCAATTTTGATAAACTCCCATATCTATTGGGTGAAATACCACAGCATGCCATCACTGTAGCAATATTTGTGACCTGTTTCCACAAGAAAAGGGCAACCAGTGAAGACCAAACACCATTCTAAATACAACCCATATGTATGTTTATTTACTTTCCCTTTTGTACTTTAACTATTTGCACATAATATGCCATTTCAAATGTCTTTATTATTTTGGAACTTTTGTGATTGTAATGTTTACTCTTCATTTTTATTGTTTATTTCACTTTTGTTTATTATCTACTTCACTTGCTTGGCAATGTTAACATATGTTTCCCATGCCAATAAATTAAATTAAATTGAAAATGAAATTGAGAGTGAGAGAGTGAGAGAGAGAGAGAGTGCGAGAGAGAGTGCGAGAGAGAGTGCAAGAGAGAGAGAGTGTGAGAGAGAGTGAGAGGGAAGAAAGAAACATAGACCAGGGGCCCACGTCCTGCATCCATTCACCATGTGGCCATTCACAGAAAAATGAGAGAGTAATAAAGGAACGAGGGAGAGAGGAAATAAAAGAAAAGAAAGGAAAGTGATGTAAAGAGGTAAAGAGGGGGGATTAGGGCTACATGTGGAGCCGTTTATCCTGAGAAACACAGGGAAGAGAGATAAAGCTCCAGTGGGCCCCACACGGCCCCTCACACAGCCCCAGTGCCAGGGGAGCAGATTATTCTACCCTACCCTACCGCCTGGTGCCCAGCACATGAATAGGATTTAAGGAAAAGTGGATTTTGCTGAAATCTTCCCCTTCCATTCATCCCCTCTGTCTAGGCAGAACTTTCCTCATTCTCAGGGTGAGCAACAGCCGGGGATGGGTTAGAGGTGATGAGGGTTTGTGAGAAGGGGGTTGGGGGTCTGGCGGCTGGCATGGTTTGAGATGGTGCGGTTGGCATGGGAGGCAGAGTATTTAGATTAGGGAGCACATGGTAATGAAGAATAGGGATTCATGACGAAACAATTGGTCTTAGTTGTAGAGAAGTCGTCCAGAATCACACCTCGCCTCGGAACAATTAGACAGGCTGGACTGAATGGAGCTATACAATATCTCTGTTTATTCACACACTTGTATTGTGATGCAGAGGAGTCACTATAGCAGTTTTGTAGGGTACATACAGAAAACTGTCTCACTCGTAAATCCAGCTACAGCTTGACTAAGTTATTATGAAAGTTGTGGTTTTTCCAGATGATCAAAGTTCAATTACTGTTCAAAACTAAGGCTGTCTGAAAGAGACAGTACCTCATGACTGGAGAGGAATATCCCCAAACATCATATTACAGCCACAACATCCTCTGTATAGGGGATGAAAGTACATAAGGTGAACAGTGTGTATGGGCATACTGTATAGATAAAAGGTAGTAGAATAAGTAGTTGTCACACCCTGATCTGTTTGACTGTCACGTATACTCCCTCTCCGTCCTCTAGGTCATCAGGCTGCTGATTATCCCGCACACCTGTCCTCATGACACTCACCTGGACTCCATCACCTCCTTGATTACCTTCCCTATATCTGTCACTCCCCTTGGTTCTTTCCTCAGGTGTTATTGACTCTGTTTTCACGTCGGTGCGTTGTTTGTGTTTTGTGTTTTTTGGTTTAGTTTATTTATTAAAACACTCACTCCCTGAACATGCTTCCTGACTCTCAGTGCACCCGTTACAGAATAACACCTCACCTAATGGAAGCATCAGGGGGTGTGTTTTTTTTGTTTTGTGTTAGCGTAAATGATGTCGAGTCAGGGAACCGCTACAGGCTCTCATGCCTCAACCAGATCGCCAGGCTCCTCTGCCTCAGCCGACTTGCTCAGCTTGCTTCCTGACTCTCAGCTCACTTGTAACATTCGCCTGTATTTGTGCTTGTCTCCCCCCCCTCCAGGTGTCGCCCGTCTTCCCAATTATCCCTAGTGTATTCATACCTGTGTTCTCTGTTTGTCTGTTACCAGTTCGTTTTGTTTGTCAAGCCTAAGAGCATTTTTCCGCTTGCTCCTGTCTATTTCTAGTTCCTGTTTTCTAGTTTTCCATCCTACGTGCCCTGACCCTGAGCCTGCCTGCCGTTCTGTACCTTGTCACACCGCCCTGGATTATTGACCTCTGCCTGCCCTGACCCTGAGACTGCCTACCGTTCTGTACCTTTTGGACTCCGATCTGGATTACTGACTTCTGCCTGCCCTTGACATGTCGTTTTGCCTGCCCCCTGTTCTAGTAATAAACTTTTGTTAGTTTGACACTGTCTGGGTCTTCCCTAAAACGTGATAGTAGTAGATATTAGATATACTTTAGACTACAGGAATGTTGTCCTTGAAAAAGTTTACAGTACATGCAACTACACTCACAGTTAAATCAGATATTCGCACCTTAACAACTATGCCCATTCGATTTCCCCCATCAATTTTTTCACTTATTTTTTCCCTGTGTGGCTGCATATTAAGAGGCACTGCGTCGTTTTGAATGCTGGTTTCTATTTTTGAAATGTTCTGAAATTATGTTTGCATTCATTTGCATAGCCAAGTGCAAATTGAGCCGTGAATATGCAAATGCAGAGCTGATGTCTGTGGCAGCCTCCGCTCTGGCACTCGTTTACACACACACACACACACACACACACACACACACACACACACACACACACACACACACACACAGAGTAACTCTCAAACACACCCAACCCTCTACATTTCCAGTGTACTACAGGCACAGAAAAGACTACCAGTTTAGTGCAGCACTAGAACATTTGGTTCATTTGAACCTCGTATTGGATTATTTAGAATGAATTTGCTGGGCGTTATGTATCTGTTGATGTGCTAGCTTCTATATTTTTCCATTGCCTCATTAAAGACTGAGAGGCATTGCATACCCGTGTAAAGGTCCCCTGGCTGACACTTCGACTAGATGCCAGATCACGCTCTGTGCAGCCGGCCACTCAAAATAAAGTCTGACTTAATTTGTTTACTTTATCTGTAACTGAGGACTCTCTTTTCCCACCTCTCTCTCGCCCTCCCTCTCTCCTCTCTTTCTCTCTTCCCTCCTTTCTCTCTTCCCTTTCTCTCTCCGCTTCTCTCACTCCTTCCCTTAACCTCAGAGGCTATTAGAGGCATGTGACATCACAGTTTTAAATAGTGTTGCGAGAACACAATGTCAGTTGTATGGGCTGAAGTTGTAGTTGTTGTTGTGGTGGTGGGGAGAAGACGTTAGAGCTATAGCAGAGACTGTCCACACTGCGTAACTCATCAGGACTCTAAGGAGGGCGTCCACTACAGCGCCCGAGCAGTGAAGGGTTGTCTGCCGCATTTAGAGCAGGCTTGTCAGACACTGTAGCAACTTTGTGGTCACCATGATTCCCCTACAGGAAAGTACACTGTGTTCCTGTATTAGTGAAAATGCCAGACATCAGATTCCTCTGGCAAATTTCTGGTACCATATCTTATCGTCAAATAAGCTTCAGTGACTAACAGAGCTTAAACTAATCAAATAAGTATTCTTCCTTTTTTTGGCAAAACATTTTAAAACACTTAAATCTGCAAGTATGTGTAAACCTAATGAGTCATCTCTTCCCTGCTGAGGTAGATTTTCAATAGGCCACTGATTAGAGTTGCTCCACCATTGGTAGTCCTTCATCCAGGCCTTTTCAGTCACTGCATAGGCATTGGGCACCATGTCTTTGCAAAGACATTATTGGATAAGGAACAAAACAACGGTTTAATTACAAAGAAAGAAAAAACAAATCTTGCCTTTAAGTTTTCAATTAGTCAAATTAGAGGCCAGTGGATAAACAGAGAGAGAAACACTATGGGACCCGTGTTTCTTGGCAACATCCGCTTTCTCTAGTGCACTCTGGGTTTTCAGACATCTCCCAGTATTTTTTTCTGATTCTATGACTCCATTTCAGATCTCAGTGGGGTTTCCGAACAAAGCCGGTGAAATCAGCACATGCTCTCCAGAGAAATTATGCTAATGATGGGAAAACAAAAAAAATCCTTATCATGACGTTCAGTTCCCCCGAGCCCCAGATTAAAAACTCATTAATTTGTTAAATATTTGACACATCTATGCTTGAGCCTTGAGTTTAGGGAATTTGCCTAGTACTTCATCCCAACTTGTGTGGGAGAAATACCCCCCTCTGATACTGGCACATACAGACTGGTAAACATACGATTGTAAATGAACATATGCACATACGAATCCACATGCTGGACATGTATATATATATATATAGGATCTTAATTTGATCACTCTTTTGTTACTGAGAATTTTCCTGCACCTCAGGAAAAGCAGATGAGCTTTCTGATTTACATAAATTCACTAAAAACCCACACTAAGACACTTAGCTATATTAACATTATTGCACTTTTCATGTAGCCTACTTTTGGCCAGCTAAAAGCCTAACCACTCATCCAGCAATATTATGGACTAAACCTTCAAATCCTGTTGCTGCAGGATTATTTTGCAGTGACAGTACAGGTCATATTAAAATCCTACATCTGTAATATACTAGCAATGGTATCGTCAATGGCTTCTAATGCTAGATAGTGTTAGTAAAACTTTACACTTAATGTCCTGTGAAGTAGGCGTCTATAAATTACATACATATTAAACATAGTACATTTGGTCCTTTAAAGTCACAAAATTTAGAGGCATCATTCTCCCAGTTCCCTCCATCTCTAGTAAATAGGTTGGTGGCTTAACAGGGCATGTTGTGCCCACTCACACTGCGCTGTGATCAGCCCCAACAGGTGCTCGGGTTTCCAGAGGCAACTACAATGTGCCACTGTATAAAACTTCAGCTTCACCATATGTGCCGCGTTCCTTTGCCATCAGCGTCGTGTCAATGTGACGTCTTCATTGTATTTTCCCCCATGTGTAAGTACAAATGCTTTGGTCCAGATTTTTGCAAGTACTCATTAAATTGTTGCTAGTGGTTGTACTAAATGATCCTCTAATTACACAAGTTGCTTTTGTTTACATGACTTCATAACTCTTAGTACAATAACCAGTGGTGTATAGCCAAGGCCATATGCAACCAAAATCTACTTTATTTCTCATTATTTCAATTGACAAGATAGAATGAGCACGCACATCAGCCGAGAGAGAATTGAACATCAGTTATTCATGAGCTTGGATGCTGCCATTGGACGTGACGCAACGCAGCGCAAAACAGGCAGTGTAATAGCTTTCATTGATTTCAAAAGAAGCATTTCCTCAATTGCTGATGACTGATGGCAATGCTGGACGCCTGATGGCTATAGTGTTGCAGGGCGGTAAGCACTTAGACCTGCATACCTTAACCTGAGTGCAATGGTGAGACGGAACACGTTAAATGTTCAAAAGCAATTAGTCCCTGGCAAGAAAGGTTAAAGCAAGGAAAGAGGCACCCATGAAGGAGCAGGAAAAAAATATAACAAGGGAGAAGAGCAAGAGCAAGGCACAAAGCCCTTACGTCTAACCAAAAAATAATCCTTGGAGGAAATAGCAGCTTTACGGCTTCATTCCTGGATGGGAGTAAAAGGAGCGGTGAAGATTTGGGGGGAATTGTGGGGAAGGGGGTGGAGGGTGGAGTAATTAGATGATCACAAACTGTACTGGAGGCTCAGTTTTCACCCAGTGGTCCAAATTACAAACCGTCATATTTTTTAAATCATGCTGACATTCTTTCGTCCCCGGCAGTTGCCAAGAACAACCGAGACCGGGCTTGTCTTGGCGTCTGATCAAAAAGAAGGACCCAGTTCCAGTCACACAGCAACTGAAAACATTTACACAGCTGGGACCCTCGAACCCTGGGGCAGCCCCACTGCCAAGCCCTGTGGTAAGACAGGGAGAGAGGGAGGTAGGGAGGTAGAGAGGTAGGGAGGCAGGGAGTGAGGGAGGGAGGTAGGTAGGGAAGCAGGGAGAAAGGGAGGAAGTGAGAGGGGGGAGAGGGAGGTAGGCATGGAGAGTGGGAGGCAGAAAGAGATAGAGGAAGGGACAGAGGGGGCAGGGAGAGAGGGGGCAGGGAGAGGGGGCAAGGAGAGAGGGAGGCAGGGAAAGAGGGGCCAGGGAGAGGGGAGGCAGGGAGAGGGGGAGGAAGGGAGAGAGGGGCAGGGAGAGAGGGGGCAAGGAGAGGGGGAGGCAGGAAGAGAGGGGGCAGGGAGAGGGGAGGCAGGGAGAGGGGGAGGAAGGGAGAGGGAGAAGCAAGGAGAGGGAGTTGAAGCCCAGGGACCAGGTGCTGTAGGGGAATGCAGGAGGTCTGCAGGAGGTCACCAGTGAACCCTCCCTCCCCCAACAAAAGTCCCAACAACCACGCACCCCCTCTCTGCCCTGTCTGACAGGAAAAAAATACATGTATACACGCACACATATCCATTCCACATCTCAAGAGCATGTGGAATGGCAAGTTGGTCACTGGGTGATGTTGTTGGGTACCCCACTCTTATCCCACTTACAAGTTTGATGTTATTCTACAGTCCAGTGCTGCAGTTTGGAGAGCCATGTCACTGTGTTCGTGTTTACGCTCTGATGAGAGCATTTTCATCAGAAGTCGTAGTCATAGACATACTGTAAGATTTAGAATATTTGTGAAACATTTCACACTTTATGCACACTTATGTATTCTTGTGTACACTCAGTACACTTTGTATGTAGCCTGCATGCACAGTATGCATGAATTTGTGTAAGGATTGTTTTCCCTTGTACTGTAATATTATTAGAATGACTTTAAAGCTGCAATATGTAACTTTTTGGGTCACTCGACCAAATTCACATAGAAATGTGAGTTGTAGATCTGTCATTCTTACTGAGCGCAAGTCTAAGAAGCAGTATATCTGTTCGGTAACACTTTACTTGACACCCAGCGTCATAACACGTTATTACAAGGTCATAACCATGTCATAATATGTCATAACACCTGACTTAACTTGTCATAACCTGTCATAATATGGTCATAACACTGTCATGACACATATATTTAGACCTGTTTTGACAAATATTGAGTTATTTTATGGCTGGTTATGACACTTACATAAGTGTCAAAACCAACAAAACCTACACAAACACACAACGCAAAACATTCCATTACATCATAGCCTACATGTCAACAGTATGTTTATGTTATGTAACATTTTCTGAAATTGACCGTTTAAAATGATCATTGTAATTGTGCACACATTGATGTCAGACATGCACCTACCCTAATGCTCTGTTGCTGATGACTGGGATGAATGCGGGAGCAGATTTCAGGAGCAGGACCAGACACCCTCTTTTTGACTGATGACTGATATAAGGGCATGTACGTGATAGGCCTATCCGGCTTATATGATTATGATGGTCATAATGGATGACTGTAAAGAATTCATTACAACAACAAAGGATGTAAGAAACAAACTTTCCAATGAAAGGAAACTTCTTGACAGGGAAAAACACACTTGAATAAATGTGTAGGTGTAATAAACAGCCATAAAATAATGCAATATATGTCAAAACAGGTGTAAATATATGCATCAAGACAGTGTTATGACCATATTCTGACAGGTTATGACAAGTAATGTCAGCTGTTATGACATACAGTATTATGACATAGTTAAAACCGTGTCATAATGTGTTATGACGGTGGGTGTCAAGTGAAGCGTTACCATCTGCTCTATGTGCACTATTTCCATGCTTCCCAGGCTTAAGTTTTGTTTTTGCATCTTTTACTTTCGGTTTTGTACACCAGCTTCAAACAGCTGAAAATACAGTATTTTTGGTTATGGAAAATATATTTCAGAGCGGTTTAGATGGTACAATGATTCTCTACACTATACTTGCTTGTTTTGTCACATAATGTCACGTCCTGACCCTTGTAAGATGTCATTTTCTATAGTAGAGTAGGTCAGGGCATGACAGGGAGTGTTTAGGGGTGGTTTTCTTGTTATCTGTTTCTATGTGGTTTTTTTCTAGGTTTCTATTTCTATGTTGGGGTTGTTGGATGATCTCCAATTAGAGGCAGCCGGTCCTCGTTGTCTCTAATTGGAGATCATATTTAATTAGGGGGTTTTTCCACTTGTGTTTGTGGGTTGTTAATTTTGGAGTAGTTTGTATTTCTCTCTGCGTCACGGTTTTGTTGTTTGTTGTTTCAAGTATTTGGTGTATTGCTACGTTTCACGGTAATAATAAATATGTGGAACTACAACCATTCTGCGCTTTGGTCCGATCCTTTAAACAGCCGTGACACATAAGCTGAAATGAGGCAAACTATTATAATTTTAGCAACCAGGAAATGCTGGAGTGACTTTAATTATTACTGTATTGGTTAAGATTTTCCACAGTAGTATTTTTCAAGTTTTCATAGGCTTTTTCTGGAGAAAATGTATCTGATCTGTTTTCTGTATGACCTTAATGGCCTTACTATAGCTTTCATGTACAGTAGTTGTAAACACCTTTACACAGTTGGCTACTGCCCAGGTACCTATTTTAATGGGAAGTTGAAAACATGCTAAAAAAAGAATCACGTTCTGAAATCCAAAAGCTGTAGAATGTAATTCTTGATTGCATTAGCATCTGGGTGTGTACCGTGTGTTGCAGCACAGCGCGAATAGGAGACAGACAGACAGACAGACAGACAGACAGACAGACAGACAGACAGACAGACAGACAGATAGATAGATAGATAGATAGATAGATAGATAGATAGATAGATAGATAGATAGATAGATAGATAGATAGATAGAAATATCTGATTACTCCACATGTATGTAGTAGACTCATTTAGAGCACACATAAATACATTGTGTTCACATGAGACAAGGACTGTTTCTCCCTCTTGGCAGCCAGTCCTTTTCCCATTCGATGTTGAGGGGAAAAGCAGGGGTTCAGGTTTAGGTTTAAACAGTACAAGTCTTGAATCCAGTCCAGGTGACTGGGGGATAGGGTTAGACGGCTGTATGAGAAACGTCTTGAGAGGAGAGGTACTCTTTAAGTGGCGAGAGGAAAAAAGGCAATGAATCCAAGGTTGTGTTGACCCCTCATGACCTGCTCTCGGTAACTCCGAAACCCCGGAGGTGCAATGACATCACACGCTCATTTGGAGACAGAGAATCAAAGTGCTGCAGTTCTGGGAGGGGGGTAGTGGGTTGTACGATCCCAGACGATCGTTGTGCATACACACTAAAACAAGAGCACTCTCGCGCTCACACACAAATGCACGCACCCTGACACACACATACACACACACAAAGCCATTATGCTCCATTCCAAACGTGCGTATATGAATTTGAAGGCTCGCCACCATGGAAACAAGAGAAGGGTGGGCGGGAAGCTCTTCTAACTGGAACCAGATTCAATATACCTTCTTCGGCTCTCTCTGACGTGCTCATGAAAGATAGCCATGAGAAAGGCATGGCTCTCTGAAAGGTAGACACATGGACCCAAACGAACATGACCTAAAGCCTCTAACCCCCCATAACTTTTCCCTGCCCCTGTTTCCGTGGGTAATCCCATAAAAAGGGCATCTTTCCGAAACCTAATAAAAAAGAATGATTAAATAATCTCAGCACACAGACTTACTGACATCTAAAGGACTGTTCTACAAGGCAATATGTTTAACTTTACTCTCAAATTCTAAACATCTTGCCAAACTATACCCCCATGAAGGATTAGGTATATACAGTACAGTGGAATATGTTTTTGTATAATATATAATATTCCAACATCCTATGTTGCATATAATGTAGCGTGTAATTCGCTTTTTCTTTGCATGTGCATCCCATCTCTCTTCACTACATGATACTGTATGCAGCAATATGTTTATACAATGTTATTACAATAATATTATTACTAAACAGATATGAGAACGACGTAATGAAAAGTGTTCCCAAATTTGCCACATCAACTACAAACCATTTTAATTCCTCCACTGTTGAGAGTCAAAGCGATTTTCTTTTTTTCTGCATTTGCTTCCCAGTCCCAGAGAGAGATGTCTTAGTTAAAGTTGCACCATGCAGAAATCGCTCTGCCATTTCCTGGTTGCTCTTTGCCTATTTTCAGTTTATGTGACAAAATAAGCTAGTATAGTGTAGAGGATCATTATACCATCCAAACTGCTGTGAAATATATTTTCCATAACCAAAAATATTGTTGTTTCAGCTGTTTGAAGCTGGTACAATATGCAAAATCAAAACGGGAAGCATAGAAATAGCTCACATAGAACCGATCTACTGCTTCTTAGACTTCTTAGACTTGCTTTCAAGATAGATCTATAACTCACATTTCTTTGTGAATTTGATACATATTGCCACTTTAAGCAGTAGAAGTCTATAAAGTGTTGGAGCATCTCCTCTGTCTGTCCCTCTAGACTAAAGGACACTGAGGTGACATCTCCATGTTTGAACTGAAGAGAAAGATGTGTGTAGATCTCTGTGAAAGGAAACTCAGCAGGCTGCTACTGCCAGGTGGATTAAGAATGTGGAGAGAGGAGGGAGACTGGCAGTGAGGCAAAGAAAAATCATGTCATTCTGTAGGCATGTAGCATGCTGTTCAAGTGTCCTAAATTTAGAATAGCAACAAATATTTAATAATCATCTTCATCCACATCATCATTATAATCATAATATTTTCACTGAAATAAAAACCCCAAATAGTCCTATTATATTGTATTGTATTTGATTCAACAGAAAGGGGCAGAATAAAGAGCTGAAGAAGAAAAGGTGGTTGTGATGCGCCGTGCTAATTGTACTGACTATCTGATGGGTGTAAGTGCTTTACGGGTTACGCAGGGGGTAATAAAGTGACAGTGCGTTTAGCTCCAAATCATGCGGAAGGTGCGTGCTGCGCAGGCTGGCTCTGGCAGAAAGGACTGCTCAATTAGAGAACAGATTTAAGATGAGAGCGCTAATTCCCAAGACCAATTCATTTGCTCTAGAAGAGGAGAGGCTGGACTAAGAAGTGCCCACCATGGACCCTCGCTACAGCTCTTTATGCCCTGCTCTCTGTCTTCCTGACCATATCTCTTCCTCTTCATTCCACTTTTCCTTGATCTATTGCTACTGTCTGTCTCACTCACAGTGTGCTATAGAGAATGTATGAAACAAATCGGTTCATATAATGATGATGACCAAAATAAAAAAACAGCACATTATATCTGGCATAACACTCTCCAAAGACTTTGTGTTTGTAGTTTTGCTATTGTAACTCTTGAATGTAAATGTTATTACTAATGGATGATGCCATATTGATATAATACCATCTTTACTTTGGTCGATAACGCCACCACAATACACACAAAACTCTTATTTTGTACTCTCTGCCTAAGAAAATACCAATCTGTGGTATATACATATTTATTATAGGCCTTGGACGATACCCACGATGCTTTGTAAATAAGCAGTGCTCTGAATATATTGTGTCTGGACCCATGACCCTGCCTGTCTGACCGTCAGATAACTTGTGCTATTTCTTCCACAACCCAGTGGCCATCTATCAAAACCAAACAAACATCAATGTCCTATGCTTCTCCCAAAACTCTGAAAATGACCCATGTTAGAGGGAGGATGATAAAAAGGGATCGATGTATGTTAGAGAGGGAAGGGACATTCTCGCTCCACTCTGCTGTGCTGTATGCATTTTTGATTCCCTGCCTGTTTAAGAGCCAGACTATCAATTACGAGGTAAATAGGGTCTAGGTGATTGTTGTCATGGTGCACAGGGCTGCCGTCCAATTAGATCCAGCCCAGACTAATGTGTTAATATGTTACATAATTGGTGTTGGAGGCTATTTCTTCTCTTTTAAATGCCAAGCTGAGCCTCACGGTGACTAATACAGTGCATCAACACAATCTTATCTGGGCAAAATAATAAAGAATAAATGTATTGGCCTATATCGTTAAATGTGAAATCATTAAAAAAAAACATTCCTTTTTTATTTACATTACAATAACATACATGTTTTCTAATCTTTTCTAGATTAAGATTTAAGATCTATTTTTAGATCAAAATGATGTTATGCTCTTTCCTATGGTCTGTTTGGGTGTGAAAGGGGTCCAAGGCTAGTTAACACCAAACCATTTTTCTGTTGGCAATTTTAGAGATGAGAAGTAAGACTAAGAGAGAGAAAAGGAGAAGCAAACATGTTAAGAAAAAGACAAGAGGGAAAGTATGAGTGATGAGAGATTGGAAATTAAAGGGACTGAGCAAAGAATGTGTTTATAGACTGAGAGAAGAGTCAGGAAGGGGAGGGAGAAGAAGGAAAGGAAAGTGGAGAGAGAAAAAGAGGGAGCTGGAACGAGAGAGAGGGCGAGAGAAAGAGATAGAGAGAGTAGAGGGGGATGAGGCTTCTGCCTGGAAGGACGATTAGTATTCATGCAGCGTAGCGCTCCAGAGAGGATTAATGGACTCTGATGCCTAATATCCTGGAGAACAATTAATTTGCCCACAGTTTTGTCATGGTTGAAAGTCAAATGCTGGAACAGATCGATGCACACAGCCGCCAGTGGAAACGCAGCAGCCCCTTCTGCCGGGCGCAGAATTTTAATTTCATCATCATCATCATTTTCCCCGGCTGCCACCCCCGACGAAGCTGTCCCTGACATGGCTGAAAGGGCCGCCGCATCCCCACAGCCAGAGTACACACACACACACACACACACACACACACACACACACACACACACACACACACACACACACACACACATACACACACACACACACACACACACACATACACACACACACACACACACACACACACACACAGGCGTACGCACACACATACGCACACACACATAAAAGACAAAAGCTAAGTTTGATACAGACACATACAGAGTTGAAAACACTGACATAAATTAACACACACAACACATACATCCAGTCTGATACAAACTGTGAAAAATAAAGTTCATTCAACTCATTATTACTTAGTAACTGGTTCCACAGAGTTTTTTAGTTCACTCAACTTTTAAGTCAGTGTTACCTGAACTGACATTTTTTAGTTGGCCCCAGTAGGGACACCCACACATTGATGTAGTTATTTTAACATACAATGTTTTAAACTTCCATATTTGACACACATCATGCATGTTCAGTTATACATTCATTATTATTCAACATTATCTCACTTGTTGAATGACCTCTTGGTTCATAGCATACTAATCTTCATGCTATGCCACAATGTCTGTGTCAATGATGGATTTCACCTGTCTTGCTATACTTTGTAAATATCAGTTCCGCTAAAAGTACACAAGAAAACTATTTTATTTCTCATTGTGACCAAGGAGTAACATTAAAACAGAAAATCCTAAAATAAGTAAATCAAATGAATGATGAGAGAATAGTCAGATTAACTGATAACTGATACAGACATGGTGGAGTAGCAGGAACCTTGGAATGCCATGAACCAAGAGGTTGTGAGTTCAAATCCCAAGTAAGGACATGTTGAATAATGATGACTGTATATATGGACATGCACAATGTTGTCAATGTCTGTCAAATACCTATGTTAAAAGCACTATGGGTGTCCCTAAGTTTTCTCAAGTTGGAACTAAGTCTGGGTCAACTAAAAAGTTGGGTAAACTAAAAAAGGCTATGGAACAAGTTACTAAATAATCATTAGTTGAATCAACAAGATTTATGACAGTATATGTTTGCATTTATCAACAGTCCAATACACACGGGCAGACAGGAACACATCCATAGCATTTTCAATCTCCTCCCTTTTCTAACTGTGTGGATTACAAGCAAGACTTTATATCTTCACCATCATCATCCTCCACACAACCCTTGGATGGGAATTCTACAGCTGAGCACAGCTGAGCACCATTGTGATGATTGACAAAGAGACAGGCAGGCCTATAGGAGTGACCAAATTAGCACTAAACTAAAAGTCACCAGACTCAATAATAAACCAACAGGATGATGATCAAAAATATGCAAAACTGAGGATCTTTGTAAGCCAAGTCAAATAACATCAATAACACCATCACATGGTGGATATCACCGTCGGCAATGCAGCATTCACCGCCAAGCATCGCTGCACCATCGACAGGAGCGGTAAATATTTAATCAGGGATGCAGATGTGTCAATTAATGAAGCACAGAGACAACACAACACAGTCAGATCCCAGATCCCTCAACCTGCACAGCTCCATGCTTTGTCTGTCTTTTACTTTGTCTGTCTTCTACTTTGTCTGTCTTCTACTTTGTCTTCTACTTTTTCTGTCTTCTACTTTGTCTGTCTTTTACTTTGTCTGTCTTTTACTTTGTCTGTCTTCTACTTTGTCTGTCTTCTACTTTGTCTTCTACTTTTTCTGTCTTCTACTTTGTCTGTCTTTTACTTTGTCTGTCTTTTACTTTGTCTGTCTTTTACTTTGTCTGTCTTCTACTTTGTCTGTCTTCTACTTTTTCTGTCTTTTACTTTGTCTGTCTTTTACTTTGTCTGTCTTTTACTTTTTCTGTCTTGCTCAAAGATATGATATTCTCATTAGCACATTCATACAACACCAATGAGAGGGACGCTGGAGACATTATGGAGGCAGAAGAGGGAAAAAATGAAGATGTGTGTTCGGAGGCCGTGCGTGGACTTGATGTATTAACATGGTTGGTACATGTGGTGGACAGCGTAAGAGGTGGATGAAATCTACTGTAATGTTATGATGTTATCGCCTGAGGAAAACAATCATTCAGTTTGATCTGATCACTGACTGGCCTCTGAACAGTATTCACATACAGCCACTTGCCTTTTCCAGTTCCTGGTCTTTTGTCACAGAGTTCTGCTCAGGGGAGGAAAAAACATCACAGGCGTCATTATATCAATTATTAAAGGAGTTGGTGCTAATTTATTGAATGAATTAAGTGGAGTCCGGTGGGGGTTATTTCAATAATAGAGTAATGTTAGTAATGTTTTAATAGGGATGGCACACACTGATTGGGTAATTACATCTCAGCTCTCCCATGCTGCCTGCCTGTCTTAGTCCTGGTCCTGGGTGACAAGAGGAAGGAGGGGGATTGTGGAGGATTTGGGATTTTTTTTAACCTTTATTTATACAGATTTTTCTCATTGAGATAAAATCTATTTTTTTAAGAGAGACCTGGTCCAACAGCAGCAGGGGGAACAAAGTTTCAGACAAAACAACTTACGTACACTAACACAACATTGAACATTCACCCTACAGTGGGTTACAGTACACTAACACAACACTGAACATTCACCCTACAGTGGGTTACAGTACACTAACACAACACTGAACATTCACCCTACAGTGGGTTACAGTACACTAACACAACATTGAACATTCACCCTACAGTGGGTTACAGTACACTAACACAACATTGAACATTCACCCTACAGTGGGTTACAGTACACTAACACAACACTGAACATTCACCCTACAGTGGGTTACAGTACACTAACACAACATTGAACATTCACCCTACAGTGGGTTACAGTACACTAACACAACACTGAACATTCACCCTACAGTGGGTTACAGTACACTAACACAACATTGAACATTCACCCTACAGTGGGTTACAGTACACTAACACAACATTGAACATTCACCCTACAGTGGGTTACAGTACACTAACACAACATTGAACATTCACCCTACAGTGGGTTACAGTACACTAACACAACACTGAACATTCACCCTACAGTGGGTTACAGTACACTAACACAACATTGAACATTCACCCTACAGTGGGTTACAGTACACTAACACAACATTGAACATTCACCCTACAGTGGGTTACAGTACACTAACACAACACTGAACATTCACCCTACAGTGGGTTACAGTACACTAACACAACACTGAACATTCACCCTACAGTGGGTTACAGTACACTAACACAACACTGAACATTCACCCTACAGTGGGTTACAGTACACTAACACAACATTGAACATTCACCCTACAGTGGGTTACAGTACACTAACACAACACTGAACATTCACCCTACAGTGGGTTACAGTACACTAACACAACATTGTGCCCTTCTTGCCAACCTGCCACAGGAGGCCTATGAGAAAGGACAGGGTGCCACACAACAATGGAATAAATATACACACACGCGCGAATGCACACACACACACATATACCTTGAGTGATTGTAATATGTGCTTTCTCATGTTTGATTTAGGGTCCAGTGTCCTATATAGGTGTGCTACTGCTGCTGGCTTGGAGAGCTGGATCAGAGGAGCACAGCCCCTTTGAATGGCCCCTTCCTCGGCACTATACCTGCCTGGCACAGAGGAAGAGAGGAGGGAAGGGAGATGGAGGGAGAGATGGTTGTAGAAGAGGAATTGTGAGGAGAAAAGGTGCTGTATATGTACATTGTACATGTATTGGTATTAGTGTGCAGTATGCCTACTAGGTTTCTGATCATAAGAATGTGGCTATGCAGTATGTCAGTGTAAATATATGAGTGTGAAGGGTGGGCCATAAGACAAACAACCTTTCACTTTGTATAGGAAGACAGAGAGGTGATCAATCCTGCTTTGCCATTTGATTCTTAACATGTCAGCCACTTAAACATAAGAAAAGAAAAGAATCACAAAGAAAAGTGGAGGGAGGGAGGAACATATTCATTCTTCAGCAAAAATGTCAGGCTTGGTTATTCTTTTTTTTAAGCAATAAAGCCCACGTACCTCTTCCACACTCTCATCTCACAGTTGAACATATCAAACAGCTTGCGATGAGAGAGAGAGAGAGAGAGAGAGAGAGAGAGATTGTCTATAATGTGAAACTGGACCAGGCTGGGTCTGTAATGGGACTGAATCCTGATCAATAGAAACTCTCCTTAGGCCTTTCAGAGGCATAATGACTTTGGGTTTCTCAATAATTAAGATATTGTCACTGTAGTGACTGCAGGGTCAGCCAATCATTAACCCCATGTTAAATATGCCTTTGTTTTAATTGCTTCACCTTAAAACCTCTGAAAACTCATGGCTGGAAATTAAGGGACAGCAACCGTGTGTGTGTGTGTGTGTGTGTGTGTGTGTGTGTGTGTCTGTCTGTCTGTCTGTCTGTCTGTCTGTCTGTCTGTCTGTCTGTCTGTCTGTCTGTCTGTCTGTCTGTCTGTCTGTCTGTCTGTGTGCGTGTCTGTGTGCGTGCGTGCGTGTCTGTGTGCGTGCATGCTGTATGTGTGTGGTGGTCCCCCATTGCTTATTCTCCAGCCACACACAGGTACAATGCAATCAGACGTCACCACAGGAACCTAATATAATGCTGTGGTGTGTGCTAATTAACACTGAATAGAGCTCAGATTATTTTTTGGGAACAATTACCTCTTTATGTCTTACTGGAATACAAACATCTTTATCTGGAACTGATGTACTCTTCTAAAGAGATTTCCAGTGAGATGGGCCTATTTCTTCTTGTTTAAACACCCTCTGGATCAAACAAATTTTGAGGAGGCCACATCATTTGACTTTCATATGGCTGTTTGAGAGGCAATTGAAGGTCCTTTCATAGCCTTGCTAAAGTCAAGCAGCAGGGTGAAGTTAGAGCCTGCGGTGGACGTAGAGCAGGAGGATCTCATCTGCACGTCCACTCAGACACAGCACCACTCCATTCCAGCAATCACTCCCATCCCATCCCAGCCATTCCTGCCCTGCCCCAGCTGGGTAATGAGAAACAATGGATTTATATCCGACGTGTTGCCTTTCTTTTTCACTTTTAGTCCTCTCCTTCCCTCTCTCCCTTCCACCGCATTGCCATTGGCTGTTGGTAAATGGACTAAAGCACCGTTCAATAGGCCGATGCACTCCATCAAGACGAGGGGGTCTGACCTTTTCTAGCGCAGGGAAACGCAATTCATATCGGCCGGACCAGCTGCCCGCTAAACGCACATCTCATCCAATTTCCAGACGCTTGCAACACCAAAAAAATCAGGAGTGGGTGGCCGGGGAGGGCTGGGGGAGGGCTGGGGGGTTTGTTTGAAAGGGACTGGCGGGCAGGGAAGTCCTGATGGATTTTAGATTGGTTTCTCAATTTCTCTTCACTCAGGAGAGGGGGGAAAGAGACAAGACAAAGCGGAAAAACAAACACTAATATGTGAACACACACTCAGACACACACACACACACACACACACACACACACACACACAGACAGACAGATAGATACATGTAGACAAACAATCATTCAACAAAAAGGTGCAAAGAATAACAAAATGGATAATGCAGTAGGTTTCAATACAAAGACACAATTGATATCCTTGATATCCTTTTCATTGGATTTCATTTTATTAGTCTTTTGGCTGTAGAATCATCACCAGACAGACTATTAATGTGAGTCACCAGGAAACAAATGACTGCCTGATGGACGCATGCTGTTGCCATTGACTATTGGTTGTGTGATGGACCGCCAAAATAAGCAGTTAGAGACCGGATTCCCCGAAAACAAATGATTTACACACACTTCACGCAAGCAAGCCTCAAAGCTGTTACACAGCAGGTGGTTGGGAGTCAACCTTTTCACCTCAGCATACTTTACTTATCTCTGACATAATATAATGCAGTTATATAATGTGTCTCCCTCTGAAGATTTGACAATGTACTGTGTGTCCACCTATTAGTAATGGTTTGAATTACAGGGAGTCACATGACAGTTCACTGGCTTCAAACATAGCCATCAATTTAATTTAAAAAATGTCAGTGATTTTGTTCTGCACTGCAAAAAAGTATATCTTCTGATACACATTCTGTAGTGACAAAACATAGCAGTGAAATGACAGCAAGCTGTCCATGTGAAGAATGGATCCCTGTCGTGTGTGTATGCTGTCTGTCTGTCTGTCTGTCTGTCTGTCTGTCTGTCTGTCTGTCTGTCTGTCTGTCTGTCTGTCTGTCTGTCTGTCTGTCTGTCTGTCTGTCTGTCTGTCTGTCTGTCTGTCTGTCTGTCTGTCTGTCTGTCTGTCTATCTGTCTGTCTGTCTGTGTGTGTGTGTGTGTGTGTGTGTGTGTGTGTGTGTGTGTGTGTGTGTGTGTGTGTGTGTGTTAGAAAGAGAGAGAGAGAGAGAGAAAGCGACGGAGGGAGGGAGGGAGGGAGGGAGGGAGGGAAAGAGAGAAAGAGAGAGAGGGGGGAGAGAGAGAGAGGGAGGGAGGGAGAGAGAGAGCGAGGGGGGAGAGAGGAGGGAGAGAGAGCGAGAGAGAGAGAGCGAGAGAGGGGGGAGGGAGGGAGAGAGAGAGGGGGGAGGGAGAGAGAGAGAGGTGGGGAGGGAGAGAGAGGGGGGGAGGGAGAGAGAGAGAGAGAGAGAGGGGAGGGAAAGAGAGAGGCGGGGAGGGAGAGAGAGAGGGGGGAGGGAGAGAGAGGGGGGAGTGAGAGAGAGGGGGGGAGAGAGAGAGTCCTCCGTCCCTGAGATAGCTCTTTCTATTGTTGTATTATTTCTATTAGAAAAGTGAACATGGGCCTATCTCGATGTTTCTTACTCTTCCTTCTTTGCTGTTCATATAAATATTTGACGCAACATATATTATTTATTAGATGCGAGCTTCCTCATTTATCAAGGGAAAATAATATAGTATACATTCCAATTTTGTTATGGCTGACTTTTACCATTCCCTATGGGGGGTGTCACAGACAGTGAGGGGCACACCCGCACACGCCGGCACGCACGCAAGCACACACACACGTATGCATGCACACACTCACACAGATGCACACGTACTCACAACCACCCTTTCAGAGCTGAAGATCTGCCTTGAGCAATGAACCAGTCATATAGTGTATGAGCATATTTTGGGATAAACAACTGGTGCTGGTAATTCAGTGCAGCCCTCTTGGATACTGCAGTGTGTCAACTGGCTCCGAACATACTGACTGAGCCATAGACCAGCCCTAACCCAGATACTAGCACAGTGTTCCTTCAGGTCCTTTTCCCAAGCCTCCTGCCTGTCTGGGTATGTCTGCTTGGCCCAATTAAACCTGTTTAGAGAGCCTTCAGCAATGCTCTCACTGGGGACTGCTTATGTCACATCGTCCTCAGTGGGCTTATGACTTCATGAAGCAAACTCTAGTCACCTGGCATGGTATGACTCTGAAATATACATAGATACACTATTTTAGTGAATGAAATAATTATTTTCAACAGGGCTGACTGGTCATCTGTGGAGTAGTATTGTTTCTGAATCTCCCCCTTCCTTCTCTTCCACAGTGGTAGGAAGGGATGGAGGGGGGTGGCTGGATTGTTGGGTGTCAGATTTCCCCAAAAAACACAAAAAACATCCCCAGCTACTCGGCAGTGTGTGTTGTGCAGCCCAAGAGTCGCACTTCCTGCTGTTTTGAAACTAATTTTACAGCCTGGACTAGATGGAAAAACCCCTTACCAACCCTCCCTCTTCTCTTTCCTTCTATGCATCCCTCCCATCTGCTGTCCTCTACCTCACTCCTCTCCTCTCCCTTTCCCCCTTCTCTTTGGAAGACATAGTGAGACAGAGGGGTGGGAGAGTTTGGGCACGAGAAGGGGAAAATGGGGGAAACGGTTCTCTTCTTTCTGAAATCATGCTCTAGAGCGGTTTGGAAAGGCGTATGGTGTTTGGATTGGCATGGCGTCCTGCAGACAACGGGGAGAGAAGGGCTGGAGGTTGGAGGAGGTTGGGGATTCTAAATAAATATGTCTGCCGGGCTGGGGAGAGGTATCAGCGGGCCTCAGGCCCTGCATCTTTTCTGGGCTCGCTGGCGCCCCACCAGGTCACAATACATAAGCACACTGTGTGTGTGTGTTTGCCGTGTGTGTGTGTGTGAGTGTGTGTGTAGAATGTGGATTTCACGTTACTAAAACAGCACACTCAATCAAGGCCTACAAAACATCTCCCTTATTGCACAGAGACCATAGGGCTATTACGCAAAGCCGATACATCCCTCCCTCTCTCTCTCTCCATTCTATCTCTCTTTCTCTCTCTCTCTCCCTTCTATCTCTCTTTCTCTCTCTCTCTCCCTTCTATCTCTCCTTCTCTCTCTCTCTCCCTTCTATCTCTCCTTCTCTCTCTCTCCCTTCTATCTCTCCTTCTCTCTCTCTCCCTTCTATCTCTCTTTCTCTCTCTCTCTCCCTTCTATCTCTCTTTCTCTCTCTCTCTCCCTTCTATCTCTCCTTCTCTCTCTCTCCCTTCTATCTCTCCTTCTCTCTCTCTCCCTTCTATCTCTCTTTCTCTCTCTCTCTCCCTTCTATCTCTCCTTCTCTCTCTCTCCCTTCTATCTCTCTCTCCTCTCTCTCTCCCTTCTATCTCTCCTTCTCTCTCTCCCTTCTATCTCTCTTTCTCTCTCTCCTCCCTTCCCTATATATTCTAGGCTCTCCATCTCTCAGTGGCTGTCCACATTTTCACTAGACCCTAATCACTAACACTAGGCTGTTCACAACAACCAGCAGTTCTTTCTTCTTGTCACGACAGTTTCCTTAGACATCCATCCATGAACTGTTAACTAAGCGCAGTTAAGCTTTTCTCCACTGTTTTAACATTTGCAAAATAACAAACACCTATTTTGACAGCTATATATAGTTACATTTTACATAAACCCTGTATAGTGATGATCATCCCATCCTACAATGGAGAATTGCTACTTCTCTCTGTATGCTGCTGGAAGTGATGAAGTCTACTTTGTAGTGAATGACAAATCACCCAGCGTTCCCATTTTACATGAACTCAGCCAAAGACACTGTTTGATTTACACACACGCTGCTTGGGCTGGGACTCACTTCACTCCAAAACAATAACAATAATGAGAAGAAGAAACTTGAGGGAAAATTCAAAACAACAAAATAAAAGAGAGAATGTGTCCCAGCTCTGCCATCACCTCACACACTGACAAACTTCAGTCCTGCCCTGGGAAAGACAACAGAGGGAACCAGCGCTCCCCTGTCCTCAGCTCAGATCAGCAACACTGGAGCTGGGCACTGGAGTCAGGTACCCTTGGTATCCCCTCCAGAACATGTGCAGGGTTATGTGTTTTGGAATGTCTGAATTGGAATTGGGTCTGTCTCAGTATGAGGTTTATGTTGGACAAAAGTCCACTGGTAGGAGAACAACCTGACAATATGGCAAGAGGAGGCTACTGAGGCATGCCACATGTCATTGGCATATATCCCTCTAAGCCATTTAATCATGCATGTGACTGTCTATGGGACTAATGGGGGCTTTAGGGTTGCTTCAGCTTAGATCCATTGAGGTCTGGCCTTCCTGGGTTTTAGGGCTTTTCCCTCTCTGTGTTTGTCCAGCATTAACTGGTCCAGGCGAGGTTAGGGCCGGGTCAAGCCCAGTCCAAGCCCAGTCCAAGCCTCAGCAATAACTCAGTGAGCCTCGATGTGGCTCTGAGGTCCATGTTGATTGGGCACATCTCACAGCGCCAGTATAGGAAAACAGGCATTTTGGTTTCATGGTTACTTATCACAGGCACATTTTAATGGTTGTATTCTGGAATGGAGGTCTTGTTCTTTTGGTCTGGCCTGTCCACATCTGCGCTCAGCAGGGGCTAACTGCTGCCTTCATGGCAGGCCCTATGAAAGAGTGCACTGATGATTTGTACGCTATTTTTCTCCTGTTACTCTAAATTTACTGTAGATAAAACTATGGATAACTCCTCAGACGATACAGTATAAAATGATTAACACCCCTCATCCAGACCTATTTCATTAAGAATGATGAAGGTACATATTGGGTTGTACCATACAGCTCTAATACAGCTCTTAAACGCATTAAGCCAGCCACAGAAAATCTATTTTATAACGGAACATTGAAATTATAAAACACTGGTCTAAGAAATCCATAGAACAAAGACAAGAGAAGGAGGGGCAAGATAGAAGATCCAGCTGCTTTCAAATGAAGATGAAAGGAAAAAAAGAGAAAGGAAGAAGGGAAAGAACTCAAGGAAAAAAGCCAAAGGGAAAAGTAGACCGCGAGATACTATGAAGTCAGAGCAGAGCCTATCTCTTTCGACTCAATTGTGGTTTTGCTCCACGATTAAAAATGAAAATCTGGCAGGATCCAACAGGGCCTTGTTAGCAGATCCACAGATACTATATAAAGCAGGGGGGCTTCACCATATGCTCTCCCAGGGCTGGAGAGGGACTCATAAACACATGGTGGTTGGAGAGGAGAGGTGGTGGATCCATTTAACTCTAGAGACTAACAGCCCAATCAGACACAACACTGGCCTAACATAAGACCCTCTAAACAACACTCACCCAACACCAAACCCATACACACAGAAAGACCAGTCAGACACAACACTCACCCAACATCAGACCCATACACAACACCAGACCCAACACAACACCGAACCAACATCAGAACCAACACCAGACCCATACACAACACTGGCCCAACATCAGAACCAACACCAGACCCATACACAACACTGGCCCAGCATCAGAACCAACACCAGACCCATACACAACACTGGCCCAGCATCAGAACCAACACCAGACCCAACACAACACCGAACCAACATCAGAACCAACACCAGACCCATACACAACACTGGCCCAACATCAGAACCAACACCAGACCCATACACAACACTGGCCCAACATCAGAACCAACACCAGACCCATACACAACACTGGCCCAACATCAGAACCAACACCAGACCCATACACAACACTGGCCCAGCATCAGAACCAACACCAGACCCAACACAACACCGAACCAACATCAGAACCAACACCAGACCCATACACAACACTGGCCCAACATCAGAACCAACACCAGACCCATACACAACACTGGCCCAACATCAGAACCAACACCAGACCCATACACAACACTGGCCCAACATCAGAACCAACACCAGACCCATACACAACACTGGCCCAGCATCAGAACCAACACCAGACCCATACACAACACTGGCCCAGCATCAGAACCAACACCAGACCCATACACAACACTGGCCCAGCATCAGAACCAACACCAGACCCATACACAACACTGTCCCAGCATCAGAACCAACACCAGACCCATACACAACACTGGCCCAGCACCAGAACCAACACCAGACCCATACACAACACTGGCCCAACATCAGAACCAACACCAGACCCATACACAACACTGGCCCAACATCAGAACCACCACCAGACCCATACACAACACTGGCCCAACATCAGAACCAACACCAGACCCATACACAACACTGGCCCAACATCAGAACCAACACCAGACCCATACACAACACTGGCCCAACATCAGAACCAACACCAGACCCATACACAACACTGGCCCAGCATCAGAACCAACACCAGACCCATACACAACACTGGCCCAGCATCAGAACCAACACCAGACCCATACACAACACTGGCCCAGCATCAGAACCAACACCAGACCCATACACAACACTGGCCCAGCATCAGAACCAACACCAGACCCATACACAACACTGGCCCAGCATCAGAACCAACACCAGACCCATACACAACACTTGCCCAACATCAGAACGAACTCCTTGTTATACCATGTTCTGGGCCCATTTTTCAACACATACGTATTATTGCACATGCTGTGTGTTTTTGTTCATTCAGTAGGAATACAGATAGGAGGGAAGGAAAAGCAGTGTAATACTATTACCATTTCCTGTTTCCGTGGAGCCAGGGTCTTGGGGGAGCAGGGAGAGGGGAGACCTGGTGTCCAGGTAGCTCCAAGACACATTGAAGAATGGATAGAAAAAGAATAAACGTGCCTAGAGAGAAAACACTTTAAATAGTTTCTGCATAGAGGTTTGAAAGTGTCACATGCCTGCCAAATGTTGAAGAAATTAGCCTGAATTGAGGCAATGTTTAAAATACTACGAGGGACAATGACAGATGGACAATGTGTACTGTACACGTGCGTGATAAGTATGAGAGAAAGGGAGAGAATACCACACACTGTCTGTCTGGATGTCTTTCCAATACACATTGATGACAATGCATATAATGTTTAGTATGCAGTACAATATGGGATAAATTGTTATTTTCCCTGAAACCGTTGTTTTATGACAATTATTTACCTTTTTTGTCATTACGTGTAACTAACTACACAGTAAATACACATGTTACTAATCCTAAACATGGCCAGTTTAGTTTCAATACATTTCAACAATGCAACAGGAGAATATTACATCTGTTACGTTATTTTGTCAACCAGCTATAAGTTTGTTGGTTTTGTTTGTTGGATATTTCAAGATGAATCTGTTCAACAGCAAAGCATGAATTTAGGACTTTCCTATCTTCACTGGAGGGAAGCAACTGCTTCTAATTACATTTTAGTATCATTTTTAGAATGCTCTTTACCAAGAAAACATTCTTCTAACATTAAGTCTCTGTGGTTTTTCACAATAAAAGCTCATAATGTTCTACCACAATGATCTTGCCAAACAAAAATAGTTAGAAAGTGAGCACAGGGCACGTGAAGCCTGGCTGCAATATAAACTGTGAAACAGAATAAACACTGCTAGAAACTGAAATGCTTCTCCTGTGGTTTAAATCTAGATATGAGGTTGTTGGGGAAACCATTAGATCAATCACATTGCAATTTACTGGCTAATCGGGCTTAAATTACAACAACAGGGAGAGTTCATTAGACGAGAGCAGGGACCAATCAGGACGCAAAGATGTGTGCAAAGAGGCTTAACATAGTTTCTGACCACAATAGAAATGCAGTGCAGACCTCTGCTTGACACTAATGGAGTAGATATGAGGACACAGCAGCAGCAGCAGCAGCCTGGAGTGGAGTAACATTACATGGTCTAATCCTGGTCGTGGCAGAGGGACAGCTTTTGAACCCTTCAGAAACATGCTCAACCTCGGGCTGGCTACGGGGAACAGAATTCTTTGGATTGAGAACTAGAAGCCTGGTGGGTGAGGGTTCAGTTAAGCAAATAAATATTGTTAAAGAAGAGGCAAACGTCAGGGAGCCCCCTAAACTCCCCGCCCACCCTGTAGGAGCCCTATTTTTTTACAAGCAGCACTGCCCCAGCACAACCTCCAGCGCTGCCAGCATGCTGCTCGCCTGACAGGCCTAGGCATTGAGGCCTAAAGAAAACAAACTCTGTCTGATTGAGAAAATAGTGCCGTAGGGGCCTCCTGGTGCCCGGTGCTTATCTCACACAAGGCCAGCTTTGTGCTTCTCAAGGGGCTCCTCTCTGGACATCCACCACCCCGTCAGGTGGAGACTTCCAGGGCCCAGAGCTCCCCTCTATCCTACCCCGCTCCATCTCCCCCTTTCGCCATGTCTACCGTAGTCCCTCCACTGAGACCACTGGGTTTATTTGGAGAGGGGAACATGAGGAAATTGATCAGCAGGCCCCATACTGATCTGTGGACTGAAGCAAGTCCTCAAAAATTTGAGATTGTAGATTAGATTTCTTGGCCTCAAAACATCCTTACTTTGCATCAGCCATCCTATGATAATGTAACACATGTGGGGATGGGCATACTTCAGCATCATCCCAATGTCTATGGATGACGTGAGATGCTGTCATGGGTGTCTTGATCTTCCGCTAAACCACTGTTCTTTGACTTTTTACTTTATAGTTGAATTTCAGTGATGTGTTAGAAGCCACTGTTTTAACTGAGATATTTAGGTCATAGACTATTGCTGATGTGGCACTATCCAACTTTAAACAACAGAGACGAAATACACGTGGATGATGCAGATGCACATAAACAGATAATATGCTTGAGTTTATTTAATTGAAAGGCAGTGGTTTATATATTGGCAGGATAGGACTAAGGTTACTAAACAAGCAGACCCCCACATTTGAAGCAATGACTGGTCTGATTTGCAGAGGTACAGGTCAGTGAAACAACTCTGTGCAATGTTTTCAATTCCTTAGTCTCAAATTGTAATACGAGGCTCCAAAATGAAGGAACCCCGTTTCTAAAATGTGGGTCATTTAGATTCAGAGGTAATTGGAAGTAAGTGGAACCAGTGAAACCCAAGACGTTTAACTAGTCACCACAACTGACTCTTTGTAAGATATAACCAGAGCATCGGTCGGTACAATAAACCTGCAGTCAGTATCCTCCACTTAAGCAATATGGCCCCAGGAGGTGTGGTATATGGCCAATATATCACGGCTAAGGGCTGTTCTTACTCACGCCGCAATGCCTAAACACAGCCCTTAGCCGTGGTATATTGGCCATATATCACATACCCCTGAGGTGCCTTGTTGCTGTTATAAACTGGTTACCAATGTAATTAAAATTGTAAAAATATATTTTTTTAAATACATTTACCCCCCAAAAATATTGCAGATCAATGCCATCGTTTTTAGCAGTGCATTTGGAAAGTATTCAGATCTCTTGAATTTTTCTTTTTTTTTTGTTACATTACAGCCTTATTCTAAAATGGATTAAATAATTTTTCCCCCTCATCAATCTACACAAAATACCATGATGACAAAGCAAAAGCAGGTTTTAAAAAAAATGTATGAAAAAAATAACAATGAAATAACCCATTTACATAAATATTCAGACTCTTTACTCAGTACTTTGTTGAAGCACCTTTCGCAGCGATTACAGCCTTGAGTCTTTTTGGGTATGACGCTACAAGCTTGGCACACCTGTATTTGGGGAGTTTCTACTATTCTTCTCTGCAGATCGCCTCAAACTCTGTCAGGTTGGATGCACAGCTATTTTCAGGTCTCTCCAGAGATGCTTGATTGGGTTCAAGTCCGGGCTCTGGCTGGGCCACTCAAGGACATTCAGAGACTTGTCCCAAAGCCACTCCTGCGTTGTCTTGGCTGTGTGCTTAGGGTCGTTGTCCTGTTGGAAGGTGAACCTTTGCCCCAGTCTGAGGTCCTGAGCACTCTGGGGCAGGTTTTCATCAAGGATCTCACTGTACTTTGCTCTATTCATCTTTCCCTTGATTATGACTAGCCTCCCAGTCCCTGCAGCTGAAAAACATCCCAACAGCATGATGCTGCCACCACCATGCTTCACCGGAGGGATGATGCTAGGTTTCCTTCAGACGTGACCCTTGGCATTCAGGCCAAGGAATTCAATCTTGGTTTCATCAGACCAGAGAATCTTGTTTCTCATGGTCTAAGAGTCATTTAGGTGCCTTTTGGCAAAATCCAAGTGGGCTGTCATGTGCTTTTCACTGAGGAGTGGCTTCCGTCCAGCCACTCTACCATAAAGGCCTGATTTGTGGAGTGCTGTAGAGATGGTTGTCCTTCTGGAAGGGTCTCCCATCTCCACATAGGAACTCTGGAGCTCTCTCAGAGTGACCATCGGGTTCTTGGTCACCTCCCTGACCAAGGATCTTCTCCCCAGAGTCTTGGAGGTTCCAAAGTTCTTTCATTTAAGAAAGATGGAGGCCACTGTGTTCTTGGGGACCTTCAACATCATTTTTTGGGTACCCGGAACTCTACAGACAACTCCTTTGACCTCATGGCTTGGTTTATGCTCTGACAGGCACTGTCAACTGTGGGACCTAATATAGACAGGTGTGTGCCTTTCCAAATCATGACCAATCAATTGAATTTACCACAGGTGAACTCCAATCCAGTTGTAGAAACATCTCAAGGATGATCAATGGAAACAGGATGCACCTGAATACTTACATTTCTAAAAACCTATTTTCTCTTTGTCATTATGGGGTATTGTGTGTAGATTGATGAAGACATTTCTTTATTTAATCAATTTTACAATAAGGCTGTAACGTAACAAAATGGGTAAAAATGGAAGGGGCCTGAAAACTTGTGAATGTCTACACATAGTACAGTACCAGTCAAAAGTTTGGACACACCTACTCAAGTGTTTTTCTTTATTTTTACTATTTTATACATTGCAGAATAATAGTGAAGACATCAAAACTATGAAATAACACATATGGAATTGTGTAGTAACCAAAAAGTGTTAAACAACTCTAAATATATTTTCTAATTTAGATTCTTCAAAGTAGCCACCCTTTGCTTGATCCCAGCTTTGCACATTCTTGGCATTCTCTCAACCAGCTTCATGAGGAATGCTTTTCCAACAGTCTTGAAGAAGTTCCCACAAGAAGTTCCCACATATGCTGAGCACTTGTTGGCTGCTTGTCCTTCACTCTGCCGTCCAACTCATTTTGCTGTCCTTTAGTCTCCTCTGAACAGTTGATGTTGAGATGTGTCTGTTACTTGAACTCTGTGAAGCATTTATTTGGGCTGCAACTTCTGACGCTGGTAACTCCAATGAACTTATCCTCTGCAGCAGAGGTAACTCTGGGTCTTCCTTTCCTGTGGTGGTAGTCATGAGAGCCAGTTTCATCATAATGCTTGATGGTTTTTGTGACTGCACTTGAAGAAATGTTCAAAGTTCTTGAAATTTTCCATTTTGACTGACCATGTCTTAAAGTAATGATGGACTGTTATTTCTCTTTGCTTATTTGAGCTGTTCTTGCCATAATATGGACTTGGTATTTTACCAAATAGGGCTATCTTCTGCATACCACCCCTAGCTTGTCACAACACAACTGATTGGCTCAAATGCATCAAATGCAGGAAAGAAATTCCACAAATGAACTTTTACCAAGACACACCTGTTAATTGAAATGCATTCCAGGTGCATTCCAGGTGCATTCCTCATGAAGCTGGTTGAGAGAATGCCAGGAGTGTGCAAAGCTGTCATCAAGGCAAAGGGTGGCTACTTTGAAGAATCTCAAATATAAAATATATTTTGATTTGTTTAATACTTTTTTGGTTACTACATGAATCCATCTGTGTTATTTCATAGTTTTGATGTCTTCACTATTGTTCTACAATATAGAAAAGAGTAAAAGTAAAGAAAAAACCTTGAATGAGTAGGTGTGTCCAAACTTTTGACTGGTACTGTATGCAAGAGGGACACAATGCATCGTTCTTACAACCAGTCACAATTAGAGCCTAAAATGCTGTAATTCTTGTAATGGATGGCTAAGTCTGGTTAAGTCTGGTTAAGTCTGGTTAAGAGATCACCAATCAAGCAGCCGATTACTTCTATTGGATATTTGAGCTGGAGTGAAAATCCAACACGTCTGCCCATCCAGACGCTCAGAGAGAGACACTGCTCTGGAATAAGCGCTTTCATTTTATAGATGGAAGAATAATGGTTTATTAGTGGTAGTTTAGCACTGCCTATACACATCAGGCTCAGTACAAAGTGGGCCTTATTCCAATAAGTCAGTCATTCATTCAGGATCTTCCGATATTTCATGATTTATTGCAGTGAATGCATCTACTTGATGCATAAGCCTACCAGTCGAGCTAAATCACTTCTATGCTCACTTCGAGGCAAGCAACACTGAAGCATGCATGAGAGCATCAACTGTTCCGGATGACTGTGTGATCACGCACTCCGTAGCCGACGTGAGTAAGACCTTTAACAGGTCAACATTCACAAGGCCGCGGGGCCAGATGGATTACCAGGATGTGTGCTCCGGGCATGTGCTGACCAGCTGGCGGGTGTCTTCACTGACATTTTCAACATGTCCCTGATTGAGTCCGTAATACCAACATGTTTCAAGCAGACCACCATAGTCCCTGTGCCTAAGAACATGAAGGAAACCTGCCTAAATGACTACAGACCCATAGCACTCATGTCCGTAGCCATGAAGTGCTTTGAAAGGCTGGTAATGGCTCACATCAACATCATTATCCCAGAAACCCTAGACCCACTCCAATTTGCATACAACCCAAATAGATCCACAGATTTACATTTACATTTATGTCATTTAGCAGACGCTCTTATCCAGAGCGACTTACAAATTGGTGCATTCACCATATGATATCCAGTGGAACAACCACTTTATAATAGTACATCTATATCTTTTTTTTGGAGGGGGGGGTTAGGAGGGGAGGGTTAGAAGGATTACTTAATCCTATCCCAGGTATTCCTTAAAGAGGTGGGGTTTCAGGTGTCTCCGGAAGGTGGTGATTGACTCCGCTGTCTTGGCGTCGTGAGGGAGCTTGTTCCACCATTGGGGTGCCAGAGCAGCGAACAGTTTTGACTGATGCAATCTCTATTGCACTACACACTGCCCTTTCCCACCTGGATAAAAGGAACACCTACGTGAGAATGCTATTCATTGACTACAGCTCAGCGTTCAACACCATAGTACGCTCAAAGCTCATCACTAAGCTCATCGGGAGCACGCCCCCGATTAAACACCTCCCTCTGCAACTGGATCCTGGACTTCCTGACGGGCCTCCACCAGGTGGTGAGGGTAGGTAGCAACACATCTGCCACGCTGATGCTCAACACTGGAGCCCCTCAGGGGTGTGTACTCAGTCCCTCCTGTACTCCCTGTTCACCCACGACTGCATGGCCAGGCACGACTCCAACACCGTCATTAAGTTTGCAGATGACACAACAGTGGTAGACCTGATCACCGACAATGACGAGACAGCCTATAGGGAGGAGGTCAGAGACCTGGCCGGGTGGTGCCAGAATAACAACCTATCCCTCAACGTAACCAAGACTAAGGAGATGATTGTGGACTACAGGAAAAGGAGGACCGAGCACGCCCCCATTCTCATCGACAGGTCTGTAATGGAGTAGGTTGAGAGCTTCATGTTCCTTGGTGTCCACATTACCAACAAACTAGAATGGTCCAAACACACCAAGACAGTCGTGAAGGGGGAACGACAAAGCCTATTCCCCCTCAGGAAACTAACAAGACTTGGCATGGGTCCTCAGATCCTCAAAAGGTTCTACAGCTGCGACCTCGAGAGCATCCTGACTTTTTGCATCACTGCCTGGTACGGCAACTGCTCGGCCTCCGACCGCAAGGCACTACAGAGGGTAGTGCGTACAGCCCAGTACATCACTGGGGCTAAGCTGCCTGCCATCCAGGACCTCTACACCAGGCGGTGTCAGAGGAAGGCCCTAAAAATTGTCAAAGACCCCAGCCACCCCATTCAAAGACTGTTCTCTCTGCTACCGCATGGCAAGCGGTACCGTAATGCCAAGTCTAGGAACAAAAGGATTCTCAACAGTTTTTACCACCAAGCCATAAGACTCCTGAACAGGTTATCAAATGGCTACCCAGACTATTTGCATTGTGTGCCCCCCCCATCCCCTCTTTTACGCTACTGCTACTCTTTGTTTATCATATATGCATAGTCACTTTAACTATACGTTCATGTACATACTATCTCAATTAGTCCGACCAACTGGTGCCCCCGCACATTGGGCTAACCGGGCTATCTGCATTGTGTCCCGCCACCCTCCACCCGCCAACCCCTCTTTTACGCTACTGCTACTCTCTGTTTATCATAAACGCATAGTCACTTTAACCATATCTACATTTACCTTCTACCTCAATCAGCCCGACTAACCGGTGCCTGTATATAGCCTCGCTACTGTTATTTTTCACTGTATTTTTACTGTTGTTTTTATTTCTTTACTTACCTATTGTTCACCTAATACCTTATTTTTTTTTGTATATATATATATATATATTTTTTTTTATTTCACTGTGGTTAGAGCCTGTAAGTAAGCATTTCACTGTAAGGTCTACCTGTTGTATTCGGGGCACGTGATAAATAAACTTTAATTTGATTTGATACTTACTTTACTTTACTTAATCCTCTTTGTTCCTATGTGGAACAAAAGGCTTCGTCACGAGAGAGCACCACTGTTGGCCATCTTCTGCCTGTCTAGAGATTTTGTTCCATGATAGACCACAGCCCTTCATCTCCTTTGTCCAAATGCATCTAAAAGAAACACAAAAGGAGAGCTGGTGGCCTATGATGATGATTTGTCATACTGTATATTACTAGGCCCACACATTTTACTTCCACAGATACCAGAACATAAAGATTTTCCTCCTCATCCACAAAACATTCAGCAATAGTAATTAACACATTCACACAAAGATACGCGACAAAGAATAATGGCTTCTATATGGAACATGAAAACTCAGAACAGAACAGTATTGTTTGAAGTATAATGCACCAGCCAGCCATTTTCAATTGGTATTTATTAGAAAGTTGGGGCCACATCTATCTGATCGAAACAAAGAAAGAGAAATGAGAACTATGGATGAGGCTGAGAGAGTCCATCAGAGCGTGTAAGTGATCTGAGACACTGAGGGTGGCATCTGGAGAAGCCAGTCCTTGGATCAGACTCATCCAGACCGAGAGTTATATCTGCATCTGGGTCGCATGTGCCTACGCAACGACAGAGAGACGGACGAGGGATGCAGCCAAGCAAATCCCCACCTATTTACCCTTTCGGCATCAAATTGTTTTGATATATTTTTCTGTTAGGCATTGTTGTTGTATTTGGCAACAACAATCAGACAACTGGCACTCAAACATGCTCACAAACAATGCTGTTGACATGCTCAATTGAAAACATCGGATCTGTGCTGTCCAGATTCTCACCAGCACTCTGTGGTTATTTATGTGTGTTGAAAGAGAAAAATGAAGAATGAAAACAGACATACAGTAACGTTACATATAAACAGAGAGGAAGAGAATACAAAGAGGGGTAAATACAGAGACAGAGAGAGAGAGAGAGAGAGACAGAGAGAGAGAGAGAGAGAGACAGAGAGAAAGAGAGAGAGGGAGAGAGAGACAGAGACAGAGAGAGAAATAGAGAGAGAGACAGAGAGAGAAATAGAGAGAGAGACAGAGGCAGAGAAAGAGAGGGAGAGAGACAGAGACAGAGAGAGAAATAGAGGGAGAGACAGAGAGAGCGAGGGAGAGAGAGACAGAGACAGAGAGAGAGAGGGACAGAGAGACAGAAACAGAGAGAAATAGAGAGAGAGACAGAGACAGAGAGAGAGAGGGAGAGAGAGACAGAGACAGAGAGAGAAATAGAGAGAGAGGGAGAGAGAGGAGAGAGAGAGACAGAGACAGAGAGAGAAATAGAGAGAGGGAGAGAGAGGGAGAGAGAGACAGAGAGAGAGACAGAGAGAGAGAGAGAGAGGGAGAGAGAGACAGAGACAGAGAGAGAAATAGAGAGAGAGGGAGAGAGAGGGAGAGAGAGACAGAGAGAGAGAGAAATAGAGAGAGACAGAGAGAGACAGAGAGAGAGGGAGAGAGACAGAGACAGAGAGAGACAGAGAGAGAGAGAGAAAGACAGAGAGAGAAATAGAGAGAGAGACAGAGATAAATAGAGAGAGAGAGACAGAGAGAGAGAGACAGAGACAGAGAGAGAGACAGAGAGAGAGACAGAGACAAAGAGAGAGGGAGAGAGAGACAGAGACAGAAATAGAGACAGAGAGAGAAATAGAGAGAGAGAGAGAGAGAGAGAGAGAGAGAGAGAGAGAGAGAGAGAGAGAGAGACAAACAGTGATAGAGAGAGATTCTCCATTAGCAGAATCAGGGGCCGGGGGCAGCCCGCAGGAGTGTGACCAGAGATTATTGTCCTGTGTGCTTGTTTGGGTTAAGGCTTTAGATGGGGAAATGGGATTAGGATAGCCCCGGCTGGAGAGCGAGACACACAGTAATGGGAAGCAGAGGAGTCCCCTGATCCTCCTCCACACAGAGCAGAGCAGAGAGAGCAGGCCTGTTATCCCACCTGATTGGATTACCCCCTGTTAAATGTGCTTTGATAAGGAGGGAGACCACTGCTGAGCCTCTCCTGAGTGCTGCTGCAGGGAGTAGGCACACAGAGGCCTGTAAACGGATGCCTCTACACTCGTTGTGCTATTAACTCTGTTCTGGTTCTACTGCTTATGATAATGCCATGAGAATCAGAAAAGAGCAGGACAGTCACAGGTGATTATTCAACCTTGGCATTGGCTTGGTCATGACCAATGACACTGTACAGGCATATCATGGACTCCTTCAACACCCAACTCGTAATAGCACATCTCTATCACTGCACAGTTCCTCATCAGAGTTTAGAGACTGGGTTGGCCCATGTGGGTTGGGTGGATAGCAGCAGAAGATGGAAATCAACTCACTATAGCACAGCTCCTGGATCAGTGTGTGGGGTTAAACCACAGTGTGCTTCTCTGAGCTGTTTTCATACATGTTCATATAAAAGAGGGATCCAACCTGCTAATTGTAGCTACTCTGCCAATCAAACAGTAACTACAGGTATCCTGCCTGTCTTCCCTTCCAATGGCTGAGCAGCTAATTTCAGCAGCGGTTTAAACAGTTGGAAAACAGCGCCTTGTGGCAAAACTGGAGGGGAGAGCCTGTGTGTGAATGTGTCTGTGATTCTCTGTCTCTAAAGCACAGAGAAGAACATCACAGTATGCTTTATGTATAGTGTGTGTTTGGCAAAGCATGTCGCTTATCAGTGCAATCAGTGAAGAAACATGTCGGGACACACGATTGGATGGCATTGGGTAATGTAAAATTAGAGAAGACATCCTTACATGGAATACATCCATAATCTCACTCCAGAAATATCTACACTCTGTAATTTTCTGTCTGTATTATCAGCAGTGTTGGGGAGTAGTGAACTACATGTAGTTCAACAAATGATTACACTACATTTGCAGTAGCTTGGTAGCAGTTGAACTATATTAAAATCTAAGCATTGTTTTCGGTAGTTAATAACTTTTTTGCCATGTAGCGGTGTAGCTTACTACTGGAACTTTTTCTAAGTAACTTTAATTAAATAAGCTATATTTTTCTTAAGAGTAGCTTTAGTGTAGCTTAACATCTTCCAGAGTGAAGTAATTTGTAGCTTGGTAAACTATATTTTTAGAGTAGCTTCCCTAACACTGATTATCAGGCCTCCATACCTTCTCCTTCGTACCTACATGTTTACTCCACCTGCCCTGCCTGTGAGCCTTGTCCCCCTCCAAATGATTGATTAACATTTAATTCAAGTCCAGGTAACAGATATGTATGTAGTTGGTGCTGTATATTAACTAATATGGAACTAACATTGATTCTAACTTTAAAAATTCTGTGTTAGTTTACAATTTTACAATTTATGCTCCCACATATGAAAACAACGAAGACTGCCAGAAAGCCCCGAACTTCTATGACTCACACAGTGGAGGAACATATTGACAATAGCCTACTGTACGTGGTAAGCGGAAAATGTCTGTCATGATTTTTCTACAATATTCACAAAATAGACACAATTCAAATCTTTATAGAATAAAAATCTAATTTCATCAATTAGATGTGGAAATACGTATTTAAGTGAACATTAGCAAGCCAGCAACAGATGAAACTGTCACGCCCTGACCTTAGAGATCTTTTTATTCTCTATTTTTGGTTAGGTCAGGGAGTGACTAGGGTGGGTAATCTAGATGTTATATTTCTATGTTGGCCTGATATGGTTCCCAATCAGAGGCAGCTGTCTATCGTTGTCTCTGATTGGGGATCATATTTAGGCAGTTTTTTCCCACCTGTTGTTTGTGGGATCTTATTTTGAGTTAGTGCATGTTGCACCGCTGTCGTCACGGTGTGTTATTTTGTTTATAGTTTATTGTATGTCTTGCAAAGTTTCACATATTAATAAAGATGTGGAACGATACTCATGCTGCGCCTTGGACCTTCTCTACAAACAATCGTGACAGAAGATCCCACCAAAAATGGACCAAGCAGCGTGGCCAGGATGAGTGGACATGGGGGGAGATCATGAGTGGAGCAGCGCCCTGGACGCGAAGTGGAGAGTATCGCCGTTCAAAGGAGCAGATGGAGGCAGCAAGAGAGGAACGGCAACGATACGAGGAGTTAGAACGACAACGGAAGCCCGAGAGGCAGCTCCAAAAACAATTTGGGGGGGGGGCACATGGGGAGATTGGCGGAGTCAGGGTTTAGACCTGAGCCAACTCCCCGTGATTACGGTGGGGAGCGTGTGACCGGTCAGGCACTGTGTTATGCGGCGATACGCACTGTATCTCCAGTGCGCAGAAACAGCCCGGTGCGCTCGTTGCCGGCACCCCGCATTTGCCGGGCTAGATTGGGCATTCAGCCAGGACGGGTTGTGCCGGCTCAGCTCTCCTGGTCTCCAGTACATCTCCTCGGTCCAGGATATCCTGCGCCAGCTCTATGCACTGTGTCGCCAGTGCGCCTTCACAGCCCAGTGCGTCCTGTGCCTGCGCCCCGCACTTGCCGGGCTAAAGTGAGTATCCAGCCAGGATGGGTTGTGCCAGCTCTACGATCCAGACCTCCAGTGCGCCTCCATGGTCCAGTATATCCTGCACCGGTTCCACGCACCAGGTCTCCAGTGCGCCTCCACAGCCCAATATGTCCTGTGCCTGCTCCTCGCACTCTTCCTGAAGTGTGTGTCCCCAGTCAGGTACGTCCTGTGCCTGCTCCCCGCACTCGCCCGAGGTGCATGTCACCAGTCTGGTGCCACCTGTCCCGGCTCCACGCACCAGGCCTCCAGTGCGCCTTCCCAGTCCAGAGCTTCCGGCGACAGTTCCCAGTCCAGAGCTTCCGGCGACAGTTCCCAGTCCGGAACCTCCTGAGACGGTCCCCAGTCCAGAACCTCCTGAAACGGTCCCCAGTCTGGAACCTCCTGAAACGGTCCCCAGTCCGGAACCTCCTGAGACGGTCCCCAGTCCGGAACCTCCTGAGACGGTCCCCAGTGCGGAACCTCCTGAGACAGTCCCCAATCCGGAACCTCCTGAGACAGTCCCCAATCCGGAACCTCCTGAGATGGTCCCCAGTCCAGAACCTCCTGAGACGGCTTACAGTTCGGAACCTCCTGAGACGGCTTACAGTCCGGAACCTCCTGAGACGGCTTACAGTCCGGAACCTCCTGAGACGGCTAACAGTCTGTAACCTCCTGAGATGGCTTACAGTCCGGAACCTCCTGAGACGGCCCCCAGTCCCGAGTCTTCAGCGACGGCCCCCAGTCCGGAGTCTTCAGCGACGTCCCCCAGTCCGGAGTCTTCAGCGACGTCCCCCAGTCCGGAGTCTTCAGCGACGTCCCCCAGTCCGGAGTCTTCAGCGACGTCCCCAGTCCGGAGTCTTCAGCGACGTCCCCCAGTCCGGAGTCTCCAGTGACGTCCCCCAGTCCGGAGTCTCCAGCTGTGGTCTGCAGTCCGGAGTCTCCAGCGGCGGTCTGCAGTCCAGAGCCTCCGGCGATGATCCACGGTCCGGTGACACAAAAGCGGAGGGATCAGCTGGAGGAGTGGGGGCTATGCCCCGAACCGGAGCTGCCTCCTATGCTGGCAGATAAGCAGGATGAGAGGGTTCTTCATCCCGCACCAGAACCGCCTCCGATGCAGGAGGATCCGCGGGATGAGAAGGTTCTTCGTCCTGCACCAGAGCCGCCACCGACATTAGACACCCACCCTAACCCTCCCTGTTTTTTTTGTTGTTTCAGGTTTTGCGTTCAGAGTCCGCACCTTTGGGGGGGTACTGTCACATCCTGACCATAGAAAGCTTTTATTTTCTATGGTAGAGTAGGTCAGGGCGTGACAGGGGATTTTGTCCAGTTTAAATTTTCTATGTTGTGTGGTTCTAGTTTCTGTTTTTCTATGTTGTTTTTTTTGGGATGATCTCAAATTAGAGGCAGCTGGTCATCATTGTCTCTAATTGGGGATCATATTTAAGTTGTTGTTTTTCCCACTAGGTTTTGTGGGAGATTATTTTGAGGTAGTGTATGTTTCACCTCTTCGTCACGGTTAGTTTTTTTGTTTAGAAGTTTATTTGTATGTCTTGCATAGTTTCACAGTTATAATAAAATGTGGAACGATACACACGCTGCGCCTTGGTCTCCATCATACGACAGATACAGGGCGGTTCCTCTGAATTTATTGGCCATTGCAATTTCACCGAAGTGCAACACAACATCACTGTCAATGGACACTTCAACTGAGAGAGGGGCAAAAGTGCACAAGATAATTAAATAAAAGCCACCACATCTGTCTGCCTGACATCCACTTAATGAATTAGCCCTTGGTATACAAAACACTGTTAACTAATTAACTCAATTGTTGTTAATGTGGAGCGCGTGGGAAGGCAACCACACACTAATGGCCAATGCTTCTCAAAGGTATAAATGTCAGTGCTTGCTCGGAAACAGTGGAAACTATTTATTAGCGGAGGGGTTTGGGGGTAGATTAATGAAAGGGAGAGCCTTAACTCTGGATGGACACATTTATCATCAGTAATCTATGTAGACATCTGTAACCTCCCTGCTCTTGCCACCCACTGCTTGGTGTTCTGATTCTGATGATCCAAGCTGGTTGTGCAAATACAGTAGTGCATGGATTAGTGTCGCTGTAAGTATTTGTGAGCAATGTCACTCTACAATAGATGACTCAATGGAGAGTCTGAAAACCCGACCTACTTGATTAAGCCATTGGCTTCTATAAGTAGCATAGGCCATTGAGGAATGTCCTTCATCTCAGTTCCGAGCAAGTTTATCCAGGACACACCAGTTGAGGCTTCTCCCAGTCATTTCTGCCTGGACGACCCTTCTCCAAATGTTTCTGGGTCTGAAAACCCACAGAGCAAAAAAAGTGGCTTTTCAGAGGAAACAGATTTCTATTTTTTTCTCCATGCTGATTTAATTTTGTGGTGGAGCATGGGGCTTGTTTATGTGAGTAGGGGCTACCTCAGTAGCTCAATCTAATGTGATTGGCCAAGGTGTAAGGTGACATGTCATTGGTTTGGGGATTTTAAGGTTTGTTTGAACTATGCATATAGTTGGATCAATCTACTCTAAGGTAAACTATCACAGGCCAGGTAGCTATGTGACCAAAAGTATCACGTGTACAAAAATAAATGATTGGAAATGTTCTAAGGGCCTTCGATTTGCTCCTAAAATTGGCAAAAAATGTAAAATAACATTATTAGAATGCATTTACGGTAGTTCCATAAGTTGACTTTTAACTTAATCAAAAGTGATGCCCCATGAAGAGTGACATGATGTGAGAAATAAAAAGTTACAAATCAAATCTCTGTTGAAATTCTACGGCAATCTATCCCTGGTTCTTTATGGACAGTTAAACTTTTATTTATTTGCTGTTTGGTTGAGGTGCTTGCCAACCAACTTTGAGCAAGGCCACAGCAGTACCTTTCTATAATGGCAAGAAGTTTTCAAACTGACTTTTACAGTTATTTATAGGTGGGTTGTCCTTAGAAAGGCACTGAATCTTTTAGCTGCCAAAATTTTTCCAGAAGTTAACAAGATGCTGTAACTCTTTTGAAACAATTAAACCACTGTAAGTTCACTTAAACTGGACCTGTATAGATGAGAGATCCTGAAGCCATCACAGAGCCAGAGTGTCATCTTAATCTGTAACTACGTAAATATGTTGTTGTTAAAGTGAATGTGTGTGTGCATGTGGGTATGTGTATGTGTGTCTCTCCCACCCAGAGTCAGTCGTGAAACTTAATTGCTTGCACATGTGGAAGATTTTCAAGTGTTTAGAATAAAGTTAGTCTCAAGAAGAAGCAAAAAAATGTAGAAAAAAAACTTTGCGTCAGCAGCTATAGACAGCCACCCCCTTCTGCCGCTCCCTCTGCTGAGACCAATGCCTTTCTCTTCCTTTCCTCGCAGGATTTCAGGGTCAAAGGTTAGGGGGAAGATCTCTGGATTGGACACAGGCCTGTTGTGTCAAAAGCAGAGGAGACACCAAAGATATTCAGTAACGTGACACCGTGCTTCTATACTCTGGTTAAAGTGATAACAGAAATAAAAATAACACAACGTGACACCGTGCTTCTATACTCTGGTTAAAGTGATAACAGAAATAAAAATAACACCTCTCTGGCCCTTACAAAATAACACACATTTTAGAGACAGAATATACAGAATTTCCCAAAAAGCTAATTGAAGAGACAAATAAATACACAATAAAGGCAAAAAGTGGATAACTGGCTGACTGGCTTGCATCCCAAACCCCCCTTCTGGAGTGGGATAAGGCGTTCCAGAGATGGGGGAACCATGCACAATTTGAGAAATGAATTAGTGGGTAAAGATGGAAGAGTGCTTTGAATCTTGTGTAACTCTATAGGGGTCTAAATGGGGAAGGCCTGAGAGACAGGGTCATTTAAAGAAGACATATAATCCTAATTACCGACTTACCTGGTCTGGGGCCCCTCGTCTCAGCAGTCTGGTCCTTTGCTCCTCTGTCAATACACTTACATATGTTTTACCACAACAATGTTAATGAGATGATGGTCAAAGTCCAAACCAACAGATCAATATGACCATGACTAGGTTGTAATTTGTTTTGTAATGCCTTAACTTTTTACACATTGGTGTTATGTGTGAGCGTATTGTGTATTGTGTCACCATGCAATAATTGTGAATACATTCTTAGTGATCATTAATAAATATAAGTAAGATAAAAGTATTACATATCACCTTTTTGGATGACATACCAGGTTTTTGTGTCAATATTGATGTACTGATTGTTTTCTGTAGCATCATATTTTGAAATAAGACAATGCTGTAGCTGAATATGAATTGCAAATGTTATTGTCCACTGGCACATACAGTATGTTTTAGTAACTAAGCAATTAACGCTATACTGTTAGTACATGACACCATTATAGCACATGTCCAGTAATGTGTTTTCCGGGTTGCACTGGTAAGTTGCAAAGTCAGTCCGAACCTTCTCTATTCCCTGTACAACAAGACACTTTTTCTTTGGTTCCCTCTACTGTATGCCTAGGACAGAGATTGTATCATTGTTCTCCAAAAATTAAGCTTTTTAAATCGATTTAAACATTTATTATGCACAGAGATCACATACTGCAGCCACACCCTGGGTAGGAAATATGTAAACCCATCATCAATTAAAAAGGACTTTAGTCCAGAAAATATCCTGTATTACTGCCTTGTTAACCTCACCTGTGTATGGATTCAGGATGGCTTATCTTATTCACATAGCGTAGAGAGGAAGATGTGCACTTGATAATCTTTTCCCCCGCATCACATGACTGTCCTCCGTCTCATTTTTAACTAACTGTCTCCTTTTTTTTTTTACAGCAGTCCAAAGCTGCACCCCCCCCCCCCCCCCCCCCGCCTAATTGAGACCAGGCATGTTCCCCCCTCTGTAGTCAACCCCTCCTACCCCCTACCCCCTAACCCCACCCCATAACCCCCTCCCTCATCTGGTCCACATACACCCCAAGTCTCCAGTCCCCCCACCACCAACCCCTCTGAAATAACCAGACAGATACTCAAGCTAATTGAGTGGCCGAGAATAATACACAAAAAACATAGCTATTCATATACACTACCGTTTAAAAGTTTGGGGTCACTTAGAAATGTCCTTGTTTTTGAAAGAAAGCACAGTTGTTGTTTATTAAAATAACATCAAGTTGATCAGAAACACAGAGTAGACATTGTTAATGTTGTAAATGACTATTGTAGCTGGAAACGACAGATTTTTTATAGAATATCTACATAGGCGTACAGAAGCCCATTATCAGCAACCATCACTCCTGTGTTCCAATGGCATGTTGTGTTAGCTAATCCAAGTTTATAATTTGAAAAGGCCAATTGATCATTAGAAAACTCTTTTGCAATTATGTTAGCACAGCTGAAAACGGTTGTGCTAATTAAAGAAGCAATAAAACTGGCCTTCTTTAGACTAGTTGAGTATCTGGAGCATCAGCATTTGTGGGTTCGATTACAGGCTCAAAATGGCCAGAAACAAAGAACTTTCTTCTGAAACTCATCAGTCTATTCTTGTTCTGAGAAATGAAGGCTATTCCATGCGAAAGATATTGTTTTGTATTTCTGATCAACTTGATGTTATTGTATTGGACAACAAATGTGCTTTTCTTTCAAAAACAAGGACATTTCTAAATGACCCCAAACATTTGAAAGGTAGTGTAAACATGAAAAAAGACAGGCAAAGGAAAACTCTGGAAAAGGAAACAATCCAAGACGATATGAATCCACCCACAACTTGGAGGGGGAAAAAAGCAAAGCATCTCCAAGATGTGCTAGTTGTGCAATCTACTGTAGGGTAAGAAGAAGCTAATTGGCCATCAGTGTCTGTGCTAGAACAATGGCCATGTTTTATGAGCAGGTTCATTCCAAAGCAGTGTCATTGCTATAAATGAATGATATTACTGTATAAAGAATGTCATTCATTGGTCAGTAGATTCAGTGATGACTGTGTTATTTTCAGCGATACAAAATGTGACCGACAGGCTCAAATCAGTCATACTGTATGTAGCAAAATTTGAAATTGTGTTTTTTGGATCAAAGTAGAGACTCAGAGCTACAAAATGAGATATCATACATTACAGTTGAGGAACAATGGGAAAGTAATTCTGCTTTGTAAGTTTACAAACCGCCTTTGAATGTTTTGGTACTACTACTGGAGAGCCCTTCTTTGTCTACACCCATTCAGCATCGTTCACACCCTCTAAAGATTTAGCCCCACCCATCTCTTTAAGGGTTGATCTGAGGGTTCTGTACTAACAGCAGCAGTCAAGCACCCAACTAACTTGCTTGCTACTTCCAGACACAAATGAGAGAACAGATCACGGAACATCACTTGCCCTAGCAGAGCTGGTTAGGCTGTTATGTTATCCAAAGCGTTGGTGACCACAAATGCGTTGTCAGATTGTCCATTCGTAAATTCAGAGCGTTCCGCTCTCAGGGCATTCAGAGCGCATACTGGACGCTCTGGCCGATGAGTAGGGTTGATCCGAATGTTCTGACTTCACAATGACAGTCAAGCACCCAAGTTAACTGGCTAACATTGGCTAGCTTGCTATGTCCTTCCAGAAACATAATGAGAGAACACCCCACTCTGACCATTTTACTCACCCTAGCAGAGCTGGTTAGGCTGTTTCGTGTTATCCAGAGCATTGGTGATTGCAACTGTGATTGTCAGATTGCAACTGTGACTGTCAGATTGTCAATGAACCATAATCCCAACTCATGACGTTACCTCCCTGCAGGAATCTGCAGGTAGCTAACCAACCAAGTTCAACCTACACAACATTTTAAACACATTTTAAACAAAGTTATATCATTATCATTTTAGAAATGTTGGTCACAATTGTGGAGTGTTGCTATAATATACAATATCTAAATATTATTTAGCACCATTTTATGTGTGTGTGTGTGTGTTTGCCCAAGTATGTGTGTGTGTGTGTGTGTGTGTGTGTGTGTGTGTGTGTGTGTGTGTGTGTGTGTGTGTGTGTGTGTGTGTGTGTGTGTGTGTGTGTGTGCACATGTATTAATTTGCTCACCATAAACCAAAGCTAATAGAGTGTTGCCCTTTTAACTATCTCTCAAGGTGACCAGATTACTGACATCCAATTAATGAAGGCCCTCTGGCTGGCTGCCCAAAGCACAGTCTCACCCTGAGAGAAAGAGGAAGGCTCACTCCGTATAAATCACACAGCCATGGGGGGAGGAAGGGAGAGAGGAACAGAGGGAGGTACGGCGGTACGGAGGTACGGAGGGAGGGAGGAACAGAGGGAAGGAGGGAGGGAAGAGGGAACAGAGGGAGGAGAGGAACAAAGGGAGGGAGGAACAGAGGGAGTGAGGACAGGAACAGAGGAGAGGAGAAGAGAGGAAGAAATAGAAGAGTGACTAAGAGGAGAAGAGAGGGGGAGAGGCTCTTCTCGTTACATTGGACCGAGTTGAAGTTGCCCTGGTAACTGGTGTGAGTAACCCCTCCATACTGTATCTGCTGTGTGCCGCAAGGCAGCCTGCTCCGTTCACACTTAACCTCATGGATCCTCAGTATTATGCATCATTGCAGAGGAATGTAGACTGTGGCCTGCAGGCTATGAACGGAGGAAACCAGAGACTGAGGGCTACTATTGCTCCTCTCCTCTTCTGTACAGTACAGCACAGCAGAGCACATCCCAGTACAGTACAGCACAGCACAGCACAGTGCAGTACACACTAGATCAGGGTCAGACATGTTGTTGCAGATATGTCAGGAAGTGTTCCAATAGACTTCATTGATAAGTGACTTCCGAATTCCTACACTGTTTTACAGCATAAACCCAAATAATCACACATGTACACACACATATGCAAACACACACACGCACACACGCACATACATGCACGCAAGCACACACGCACACGTGGCCGTAAATGCAAGAACTCACACACATACTGTATCAGTCCATCATTATGAGGACTTAAACTTAATTAAATGACATGTTGCACTTTGTTTAAAAGCATACTTTAAGGAAGATGGGGAAGTTTAATTAACCTGAGGTGTAGAACGTGAGAGGGGAGGGGACGAGGAGGGGAAGGGGAGGGGAGGGGAGGGTGGGTGGGTGGGTGTCTGCAGCTCCTGGCATAGTGCCTGTACAAAGCTGAAATAATCTCCCACACACACATTAGCCTTCCAAGTGTGGACTGTCTGCAGAGAGATGGTAACAAAGGATACATTTATGCCATCTGATCAAATTACCTACCAACATACCAATGCAATCACTTACAGTACCGGTCAAAAGTTTTATAACACCTACTCATTCAAGGGTGTTTCTTTGTTTTTACTATTTTCTATATTGTAGAATAACAGTGAAGACATCAAAACTATGAAATAACACATATGGAATCATGTAGTAACCAAAAAAGTGTTAAACAAATCAAAATATATTTTATATATGAGATTCAAAATAGTCACCCTTTGCCTTGATGACAGATTTGCACACTCTTGGCATTCTCTCAACCAGCTTCATGAGGTAGCCACCTGGAATGCATTTCAATTAACAGGTGTGCCTTGTCAAAAGAAAATTTGCGGAATTTATTTCCTTCTTAATGTATTTGACCCAGTCAGTTGTGTTGTGAAAAGGTAGGGGGGGTATACAGAAGATAGCCATATTTGGTAAAAGACCAAATCCATATTATGGCAAAAACAGCTCAGATAAGCAAAGAGAAATGACAGTCCATCATTATTTTAAGACATGAAGATCAGTCAATGTGGAACATTTAAAGAACTTTGAAGATTTCTTCAAGTGCAGTTGCAAAAACCATCAAGCACTATGATGAAACTGGCTCTCATGAGGACCACCACAGGAAAGGAAGACCCAGAGTTACATCTGCTGCAGAGGATAAGTTCATTAGAGTTACCAGCCTCAGAAATTCAAGTAACAGACACATCTCAACATCAACTGTTTAGAGGAGAATGTGTGAATCAGGCCTTCATGGTCGAATTGCTGCAAAGAAACGACTACTAAAGGAAACCAATAAGAAGAAGAGACTTGCTTGGGCCAAGAAACATGAGCAACGAACATTAGACCGGTTGAAATTTGTCCTTTGGTCTGGAGTCCAAATTGCCGATTTTTGGTCCCAACCGCTGTGTCTTCGTGAGACATGGTGTGGGTGAACGGATGATCTCCGCATGTGTATTTCTCACCATAAAGCATGGAGGAGGAGGAATTATGGTGTGGGGTTGCTTTGCTGGTGACACTGTCAGTGATTCACACTTAACCAGCATGTCTACCACAGCATTCTGCAGTGATATGCCATCCCATCTGGTTTGGGCTTAGTAGGACTATCATTTGTTTTTCAACAGGACAATGACCAAACACACCTCCAGACTGTGCAGGAGAGTGATGGAGTGCTGCATCAGATGACCTGGCCTCCACAATCCCCTGACCTAAACCAAAGTGAGATAGTTTGGGATGAGTCAGACTGCAGAGTGAAGGAAAAGCAGCCAACAAGTGCTCAGCATATGTGGGAACTCCTTCAAGACTGTTGGAAAAGCATTCCAGGTGAAGCTGGTTGAGAGAATGCCAAGTGTGTGCAAAGCTGTCGTCAAGGCAAAGGGTGGCTATTTGAAGAATATAAATTAGAAAATATATTACAGATATGGAATCACTACATGATTCCATATCTGCTATTTCATATTTTTGATGTCTTCACTATTATTCTGCAATGTAGAAAATAGTAAAAATAAAGAAAAACCCTTGAATGAGTAGGTGTTCTAAAACCTTTGACCGGTAGTGTATATCTGAAACAAAATACTGTTGGTGGACAAAATGTTAAAGAGGCGATGGTGTAACAAAGAATTTGGGGCAATAGATTTCTCAGAAGAAAGGAAATATTTTAACCCTCGAGCTCCTAATGCACCACCTGCCCCATGCATCCTCCTCAGCCCCTTCCTCCCAACCCCACTGGGTGAGTGGCTCTGCAGACCTCGGGACCAGCTTTCACAGACGGCCATTTAAAATAACAATTGCATGCATGTCAGCTTTCTGGCCTCTGAAATTCATGATAGATGAGGTAATGTGATCGTGCACAGTGCAATCCAAAACTTTGTGTGTGTGTATACGCATGGGACATGTGTGTATTTGCGTATGTCTATAGACTTTGTGTGTGGTGATCCCATTTCTCACCTTAAACATGTTCAAATAGACGTGAAAAATCTGTGAACCAGAAAACTGTCAAACAACAAATAAGAAAAACAAATTGGGCAAATGATTTGCAACTGTTCTGCATGGCCCTTTGATACCTAAGGCTTTGTCAAGCATGGAAGTCATGTGCCTGTTTTCAATTAGATCCAATGTGCAAGCAGTATTAAACCCGTACATGATTTCATTTAGTCAAAATTACAACTCAATTAAAACCCTGTAAAATTGCCATAGAGTTAACGATTGAGAAAAGAAACATAACCATAACATTAAAACATTTAAGCGCGGCTTTAGCCGCCTCACTGCACATAGGGAGAGACAAGAAGCTTGTCGTCCGAGTAAGTGCCAGTGCATAAACACTAATAATAGGTTCCATAAAGTCAGTCATATGGCACTGTGGTCTGGTCCCAGAGGGGCTCTTAACAGGTTCTGCATGGGGTCTGGGGCATCCCTGGCAGGGACTGGGCAGGACTGTAATGCAATGTGGCTCTTCCTCATGTGGTGGGGTGGAGGCCATGCAGGGGGTTGCATACATCAGCCCAGCAGAGATAGAAGACACACTGAAGGACATGAAGCTTGCAGATTAGCAGGAAAAAACTCCTACATAATTATCCTAGAACACAATGCTAAACCTTTATTTCAGAGACAAATAAAGGCAGGAGTATTGTTTTCCTGAATAGGCCAGAGCAGTGCATAGAGAAGATGGCAGGGATCTCCATGGAGGGAGATGATTTGTGGAGCTCTCCACTGGCTCTGCATGGAACATGAAGCAAAAAAACCTAATAAACAAAGAGAGAAAAACAGTCCAAATAAAAGAGAGAGGCGGGCTCCTCGTCGCCACACTCATTCTTCTGGCGCTGTACTCTATTCTTCCCCTGGCCCCCCTCCTTCATCCCCTCTTACTCCTCCTCCTCCCCTCATCTCTCAAATTCTCCCACTCTCATGCTCTTTCTCTCTTTTCCTCTACATGGCTTTAATAAACACTCTCTCCTGGTTTAATCTCACAGAAACACGTTCCTCTCGACAGAGAGACAGGACCAAAATCACTCACTCCCCCTCCTCCCTTCTTCCTCCATCCCTCCTCCACAGTCCCTCCCCTTCACCGGGGCCTCATCCTTCCCATGACAGCTACCCTTTCAATCGGGTAATCTTGGGGTAAGTAGCCATTTCCATTTCAGCCCCCCATTGAAGGCGGCCGCTGGTGAAAAGGCAGGGGCTTGTAGGCCTGGCTGCTAATGGGGCCACAGACAAGGCCTCCCCATTCTGCAACCTGGACTCAGGGGTAGACGTAACATAGTAAATCTAAATCTGAACACTACAATTAGTATGATATATTACGTTTGGTATGGTATGTATTCATTTGTGGATGTCCGTCATCCATTTCGTATGGTAAGTTACAATTACAATTCGTATGATATGTTACGAATTACAATTCGTATGATATGTTACGAGTTCCAATTGGTACAATATATTACGAATTTAAAATACATATGCTATGTTACAAATTCCAATTTGTTTAGGCTAACATTAGCAAGGTGGCTAATATTAGCTAGGCTAGTGTAAGGGTTAGGGGTTAAGGTTAAGGTTAGGGTTAGGAGTTAGGTTAACCTTAAAAGACTTAATATGAATTTAAAATTGACATATCTCTGCCATTTTTAAAGTCATGCCCCCCTCCATCCTGGACTTTTCCTTAATAAGTCTATGTAACACACGTATGTTGTTAGAATTTTGTGTTATAAGCAGTTTTAAGAGGACATGACTTTTTGGGGAGCACAAAAAAAGTGACTCTCGGTTGATAGAGGTTAGCGTTATACACCAACCCACCTACCCTCCTTACGTTTTTGCCTTAAGCAACCTTATGTCTTGTGAAACCATACAAAACGTAACATAGCATACGAATTTGTGCAGCTCGGGTTTTTGTTTACTTTGCTACATCTAGTCTATGAGACCAGGCTGAATTCTGTCATAGACAGAGGAGAATAAGAGCCTCTTATCAACAGGACACAGCCAGGCTCTCCCAAACACCATTCTTCACCAAATTGGCTTCTCCCTCCCTCCTTCCTCCCTGTGTCTCAACCCCACTGTCCCTCAGAAATCTAAACCAATTCTCTAATTGTTATACGATTGAAAATAAACTCAGCAAAAAAAGAAACGTCCTCTCACTGTCAACTGCATTTATTTTCAGCAAACTTAACACGTGTAAATATTTGTATGAACATAACAACATTCAACAACTGAAACATAAACTGAACAAGTTCCACAGACATGTGACTAACAGAAATGGAATAATGTGTCCCTGAACAAAGGGGGGTCAAAATCAAAAGTAACAGTCAGTATCTGGTGTGGCCACCAGCTGCATTAAGCACTGCAGTGCATCTCCTCCTCATTGACTGCACCAGATTTGCCAGTTCTTGCTGTGAGATGTTACCCCACTCTTCCACCAAGGCACCTGCAAGTTCCCGGACATTTCTGTGGGGATTGACCCTAGCCCTCACCCTCCGATCCAACAGGTCCCAGATGTGCTCAATGGGATTGAGATCCGGGCTCTTTGCTGTCCATGGCAGAACACTGACATTCCTGTCTTGCAGGAAATCACAGACAGAACAAGCAGTATGGCTGGTGGCATTGTCATGCTGGAGGATCATGTCAGGATGAACCTGCAGGAAGGGTACGACATGAGGGAGGAGGATGTCTTCCCTGTAACGCACAGTGTTGAGATTGCCTGCAATGACAACAAGCTCAGTCCGATGATGCTGTAACACACCGCCCCAGACCATGACGGACCCTCCACCTTCAAATCGATCCCGCTCCAGAGTACAGACCTCGGTGTTATGGTCATTCCTTCGACGATAAACGCGAAACCGACCACCACCCCATGTGAAACAAAACTGCGACTCGTCAGTGAAGAGCACTTTTTGACAGTTCTGTCTGATCCATCGACGGTGGGTTTGTGCCCATAGGCGACGTTGTTGCCGGTGATGTCTGGTGAGGACCTGCCTTACAACAGGCCTACAAGCCCTCAGTCCAGTCTCTCTCAGCATATTGCGGACAGTCTGAGCACTGATGGAGGGATTGTGCGCTCCTGGTGTAACTCAGGCAGTTGTTGTTGCCATCCTGTACCTGTCCCACAGGTGTGATGTTTGGATGTACCAATCCTGTGCAGGTGTTGCTACAGTGGTCTGCCACTGTGAGGACGATCAGCTGTCTGTCCTGTCTCCCTGTAGCTCTCTCTTAATTAAGCATCTCACAGTACGGGCATTGCAATTTTTTGCCCTGGCCATGTCTGCAGTCCTCATGCCTCCTTACAGCATGCCTAAGGCACGTTCACGCAGATGAGCAGGGGCCCTGGGCATCTTTCTTTTAGTGTTTTTCAGAGTCAGTAGAAAGGCCTCTTTAGTGTCCTAAGTTTTCATAACTGTGACCTTAATTGCCTACCGTCTGTAAGCTATTAGTGTCTTAACGACCGTTCCACAGGTGCATGTTCATTATTTGTTTATGGTTCATTGAACAAGCATGGGAAACCGTGTTTAAACCTTTTACAGTGAAGATCTGTGAAGTTATTTGGATTTTTACGAATTATTTTTTTTAATATTCTTGTGAGACTGTCGTTGAGTATAGTATTAAAACATTCAGGAAGTAAGTGGCACTTCTAGAAGTCAAGTGGGCTTGACTGTAATATACAGTATGCACCTGTATTGAAGAGGGAGGGAAATAATGACATGCCCTAGATCAGTGGTTCCCAACCAGGGATACTAGGACCTCTGAGGGAACTTGGCCCATCCACAGGGGGTACTTGATAAGACTCATGAGACCATAGGCTTAAAATGCACATTGGGGGGTACTTCAGGGCAGAGCTAAATTCAGTTGGTGGTACAATAACCAAAAAAGGTTGGGAACCACTGCCCTAGATGACAAGGATGCTACAGTATTAATTCAGTGAACAGCACCTCAGTCGCCTGCTTAATCTCACTCAACCCCATGTCCCTGGTAGGATCTGATAGACATACACCAGGAGGGAATAGAAAGCCATGGTAAAACCCAAAGAAATGTCCTAGTCCCTTCCCTTCCCATCTTCATTCTTTATGTTCGTCTCCTGCTCCCTCAGTAAGTCCTTCTTTCTCTCCTCCCTCTCTTCTGGGTTGTTGGTGAAAACAAACAACAACAAAAACAGTTGGGACCACAATATTGAACAGACCTGGGCAATTACACATTGTACTTGTTTTCCAACAATTTCCCTGATATTCAATCAGTATTCCTTTCATCCCGAGTGTGGTTAATTAAAGCTCCATCTCTTCTCTCCTCTCCCCAGATGTTGCAGCGCCGTTCAGCTGTTGAGAAAGAGAAGTGTTAGCCTCCCCTCCAAACCACAGGCAGAAGGGCTGCATTCCTCTCCTGCAATATCCATGCACCGTGTTACCACGGCAACCCCAACCAAATACAATGGCCTGTTCAACTCTGTTTACTTTTTTCCTCCCTTTTTTGATTTCATCACTGGGCTCCCATGCACACTCTGGTTAAAATAAACAGAGATGGAGTCCATATTCAGCCAAGCCCGCGTGAGTTTATTTTGAGTCTCCGCCCGGTTCGGTCCATGACGCTGTTTCGCCATCCCTCTCACTTTTCACTGCTCGAAAGTTGGAAAGGATGGCCGTGCTGGGAGGCAGAGGAGACATAGAGCTCTGGTTTGAATTGGCTGAGCTCGTTTGAGACACGATGCTCCAAATAGTTTGGAAGCAGTGTGTTCTTTGCAGAAAGGAGCCAAATCCAGAGGAGAGGGAAGCCCTGGGTACAAGAGTACTGGCCACGATGAGGATCATAGTGCAGAGATGATTTATCCCTCATCTGTTTACACACTGTCACTACCCAATATCATGTACAAATATAGGCTACAGACGCACAAACTCACACATACAAACACACAATTTGTCCAATTCAGGAATGACAGTAACTTGAGGTCTAAAACCTATTAATCGATTAGCCATAATATGACGCTATGTTCTCTTAATTAGGTGTCCTTCTCAGACATTCAGCAGACGTTCCAATGGTTGAGTATCCCTTTATTAGTCTGGATTCCATCTCAAGCTCCCCAATAGGCACTTAACTCCTGCCTAGTAGCGGATTTTCCCATACTTCCTCCGGGAGGCCATTCAACTGAGAATAGTTAATTTGTTTCTAATGCTTGGCTAATGGAGGATCCTAACAGGAGGATTTTTGGGGATTGACAAGTTTTTTAAATGATTTCGGAAAACTGACATACCACAGATAAATGATGTCATTTTGGGCCAGACTCAGTAAGACTTTTCTCTCTGGAAGTTGTGGAATATGTGGTGGGGGTCAACAGAATTGAAAACCTTCCGGCTACACTCTGCCACACACACACAGATATTTGGATCCACATTGTAAATATAAAGGTATTTAGAGCCTAATTGTAACATTTTTGCAAAGTTCTACCAAAAGGTTAGTGAGTAGAAGGTATCTCCAGTACTATCACAGCCACGCAGTGCCCAGTCCGTTACCCTGTGAGTGACAACCTGTGGTACTATCAGCTGTCACGTCTGCAGAGCGGCGGTGGCTAAGGGACCAGGGGTGGGGGAGGCAGAGCTATAACAGCGGAGAGGGCTGAGAGGCTGGGGTCTCACCAAAGGGTATCTTTAAATAGCAGTGTGTGCCCAAAAGTGGCTCCACTAATCAATCTAATTCTGACTGCTAGCACTGGCCTCCCCTCTCAGACGTTTAAATGCATGTAGATAACCTTATCTCAACCCGCCACATCCTTCACAATTAGGGCTTTCTATCTCCACGCAAACACAGACATGCATATTTCTACTTCTACAACCAATGTGTGTGTTGAGTGTGTGTGTGTGTGTGTGTGTGTGTGTGTGTGTGTGTGTGTGTGTGTGTGTGTGTGTGTGTGTGTGTGTGTGTTCGCCTCTGTGCGTTTGGTGTTGGACCACAACCCTCCGTAACCCTCCAGACTAAGAAGGATGAGATCATGAGACAGGAGACCAAGAAATCACCTCCTCCTATTGGGTTTTGGTTCCTGACTTCAGAATCCTATGAAATACTACTTGCTCTCTCCTTGGTGTTCATTTCAACAACAACACAGACAATGATCAAGACAACACCTTCCACAGCTCCATCCTAGCTGTTGCTAATGCGACAGTTGTGGAGATTTTAAATGATCTAGCCATTGGGGAAAATGCATGACGTTAGCGTGAAGAGAGGATTGTACCAGAGGAAAACCTCAGCTCCTCGGAGCATCCGCATGCAGTCTTATGCTTCACACCTGTGTTCTGGAACAGTGGGCAAAGAATGGATGAGCGATGTGACAGTGATCATCAGACCATTTTCATTGGGCAGAGGAAGGAGGGGGATGGAGGGGAGGGGCTCAATCACATCATCTTTGACAGGTTGGAGGCTTGGAGATGAAACTTTAATGAGATAGCCCTCACCATGACGACGGTGATCCCATCTGATCAGTGGGTGATTGCCATGAGGATAGTCCGTCGCTACAGATGTAGGATCTTCATTTTATCACTCTTTTACAAACTTGAAGTGTATTTGAGTTTTAAAAAGGCCAAATTTGTAATTTCCACTTTGAAATTTCAGACTTGATTTGCAATAACGAAAAATGTATCAACCCCTACAAAAATGTCCATTAAGTATAATCCAGTCTATTTTCCTGCTGTAGCAAACTGGCTCAAATTAAGATCCTACATCTGTATGTCTAGAGGGAGGAGAGGGGAAACTACTAAACCTTACCCAAACACAGGCAGATCAAAATGATATCTTCAGGGAATGATTGTATGTGTTTGTGTGTATGAAAGAGAGAGAGAAGGAGGACGGGGAGTTCCTCTGGTATTTGAGCTGCTGCCTTGGTCTCTCCTGGGTCCCTCTGGTGTCATAGTGGCCCACTTTTAGCCATGCAGCACAGGTCTGTAAGGAGGCTTCTGTGACAGATGTGTCTCTACAAGGTCATTCAGACATCCACTCGCCTTCCCTCCCCCTCATCCCTCCTCTCACTCTGATACCCCCACTGATTTCTAATGCCATTTTTGGCGCCTCTCGTAAATATTCCCATTCACAGGGACAGGGACACATAGGCTGTCTATCGATCCCTTATTTGAATCACTTGTGTGTGTGTGTGTGTGTGTGTGTGTGTGTGTGTGTGTGTGTGTGTGTGCTATACACAGACATAAACACACATACACATCCACAGGGATTGGTCAGGATAATTAGGCGTGGTAATGAGATGCGCAGGGTGGAGAGAGGGCCCCTACCTCTGTAATACTGATAGCCAATGCCCTTGAAGCCCATCAGGGGGACAGGGGACGCTGGTGGCAGATACAGCCTAATCAGCGCACATCACCAATAAAACAGCTAACACAACACCCAATATACCTCCCTCCAATCGCAAGTAGAAAATGTACTGATACTGTGGAAATAAAAAATACTAGCTAACGTGATCCCATTCCCTCCGCAGGGTGTGAAATTCTACCTCCCAAACCAATTCTTTGCTACTGGCTCATCTGGTTCTCCAGAGTTGCTAATCTATTGGATTCATGAGAAAGTCTCTCATTATGTGATTAAGTTCAGCCAGGATTTAAAACGGACGCTATGTTAGCACCTTTATTCTCTAAATGTTAGTGATGTAGCAATACCAGAGTGCCTCTGACAGTTCTCACAGTTTCCTCTGAAATGACCCGCTGTAAACAAGCAAGACAGAGCAGTGAATTTAACAGACCTTTTTATTGATTAGCATTCGGGATAATTTGTATCCAAGATGGTACTGTGTTGTGGTGTCAACAAATTACATATCTGCTTTCACTGGACATCTTCGTAGGTTTAGAAAACTATCAAAAATAAACAGCACAACGCAGAAGCCTCAATAATCACTTAGCAACACCTATGGGCAGAGAAAGTGGCCCTCTCGGAACGTTCAGAGTCAGACAGAAACCGCATTGGACCAACTCTCTAAATATGGGCAGACCTAAGCTCTTACTCTGAGTCACTCTGATTTCAGGGAGAGGCCCAGACGTTTAACCCAAAACAGTTTGGTCCTCATTCAACACCACAGAACAATAAAAGCGATTAGATGAATTGATCAATTCACTCAGAGGCCAAACTAATCAATGAGATACATTATTAAAGGAGGGCTATTGATCAAGGCGGAGGTGAGCTGAGTAAAATGTTTACCGCAGCAGAGAGGCTGGGATCAATGGAGTGGCCAGGCAGCTGAATAGAACCCTGCATGGATCAATCTGGGCTTATGGACCTCTCCACTCTCCCCTGGTCTCCCCTGTTACTTTATGGCTGACACAATGCAAGAAGTGAGAGGAAACTAAAGGCCAGTACATCCCTAAGGTGGAGCATGTTAGAGGACCTGCCACCTTTGTCGTCCTAAGATACCTTTTTATCAATGGCTATGAGGCTGAGTTAGGGGAGGAGGGAGAGAGAATGGGGTCTGGGAGGGGGGAGTGGGGGAGTGAGGGCCCCCATTATCTCTTCTCATACTATAAGGAAGAGAGAGAGAGGGGCGGGGGGGGTAGTGGAGAGAGAGAGAGAGAGAGAGAGAGAGAGAGAGGGGAGGGAAAGGGGGATCGCGGAGGAGAAATGGTGTGGTGATGGTGGGCAAGTACTTTTCAGAAAGTCAACACAGACCACTACTCCACCACCAGTTGAAGGAGTTATTTCCCACACAAAAGAAAGCTTTGAGGAAAAGAAAAGAGAAGGACAGAAAAATAGAAGCAGATTTTAAAATGTGCTCTAAAGAAAAGCAGACACAAGGTTCCTCTCTCCCCTCCCCTCTTCTCTCGTCCCCTTTATTTTGAGCGAATAAAAGGAAGATAATGATTGTGGAGTGCAGTAGGTGGACGGAGGGGGTTGCTGAATAGATCTCACCTCTTTTACAGATTTCCTCTCTCCACCATGGAGGACATCTGACCTTCTAGGAGACAGAGAAAGAGAGAAAGAGGGGGGGTTAAGGAAGGAAGGAGGGAGGGAGGGATGGATGGAGGGAAATCATAATGAAAAGTGGTAATTCCTCAGAGGGAGAGAAACAAAATGTCCAAGGGCCAGAAATTAGATTGTCTGACTCCTGGGTTGCCATGGAAACCACCAACAGTATCACTATGCAATATATATGAATGAGAAAAAATACCATCTATTGTTGCCATGAGAAGAGGGGTGATCAAGAAATAGAGAACAATACAAGGGAACGAGAGTGAGAGTCAAACCATTTTGTAAACTGGATGAATAATTGCCATTATGGTCGCTAACACCAGTCCTATCATAGGAATACTAAAGAAAAAAGAAAAATCAAGATAATGACACTTCCTATGAACACCCCTATTACTTGAACATTTAGCATATTTCAACAACACAATAGTGTCTGAAGTTCTATTGGCGTTAGAGAAGAAGGCTGAGTTAAAAATGTCAGTCATGAGGGCTCCCGAGAGACACAGCGGTCTAAGGCACTGCATCTCAGTGCTTGAGGCGTGATTGGGAGTCCTTAGGGCAGCGCACAATTGTCCCAGCGCCGTCTGGGTTTGGCTGGTGTAGGCAGTCATTGTAAATAACAATTTGTTCTTAACTGACTTGCCTAGTTAAATAAAAAATAAAAAATAAAAATAGCGAGGGTTCAAGGTGTGTATCCCCGGCTCTGTCTCAGGTCTGGGCCCTGTGTCCACGTCTCTGATTGGTGATGGAGACCATCCCCTATGTCTAATTGTCTGGCTGGGTACCCAGGTGGAGGGAGCTGACCCAGTGTGAGCGTGTGGTTGGTGGTTCCACGCTGCACTGGACTCCCCTGGCTCTGTGGTGCAGATCTGATTAGTGGGGCTCTTTACAACGGTCGCTCCCACCACCTGCTCCCACTCCACTCCTCTAGCCTCTGATCAACTATCATCACCGCAGATTGAGACAAATGATCTCCCTCTCCATTCTAGTCCCACTGTGTGTGTGTGTGTGTATGTGTGTGTGTGCTTGTGCGTGGGAGTGTGTGCATGTCTGTCTGAGTGCTTGTGTTGCTCAAGTGGGTGATTCTTTGCTTGTTTATGTGAATGAAAGTGGAATGTGTTAGTAAGTGTGTTTGTGTTACATTCGTGAGAACATGTGGGTATCATCACTCTTGTGTGAGGACAGTAGGTATATTTGCTCTCGCATATTTGAGCTGAAGTAGAACTATTTGGGTCTGTGACACTGCCCTGTGGGTAAGGAACGTTTCCTTCCTAGGAGGAAGTGGTAGTTGACGCGGGCCCCGGAGACAGGAGGCAGTGTGGCCCAGCGATAATAGAGCTGAATGGACAATGCTGCTGCTGCTTCTAATCCACATGGGCTGGTTGGTTAGTTAACACACAGCCTCATCTATCAGGGAACAACTCCAGCCTGGCCAAAACATTACTGTACACCACAGGGTCAGTACCAAGCAGTAGGCCTAGCTAAATACACCCTCTTTGGGGAAAGTGCTTTAAAGCAAGGTGTTTAAGGAGTTTTCTATGCACAATCACCTAAAAAGAAGAACAGATGACCATCATTGCCAACAGACCATTAATACATTGGTCTGAACACACATAGTCTGGCTGCTTAATGCAGTCAATACACCCAACACAATGAATGACTGAGCCCTCCGTAAAGGATTAAGATACACAACACCACTCTGACAGACTAGGCCTGCGCGGTGGGTGGGAGCGTCATTTGCATAATCTCAGAACATTGGCTATGTGCAATTACAGTACTTACATTAATATGTCTGAATAGTCCCCTAATTAATCACTCTCTACCAGAGAAGATTCACTTTTCATTTTCCGTCTGACGGGAGGGAGCAGGGCTTTTATCCATCCTTCCACCTCTGCAGGAAAGGGATGGGTGCAGAAAAAACAGCCTGATGATAACAGCCAATGGTTCAGAGATTTAGTCACAACATCTTATTTGTTGTGATATTGCATCATTTGACAGTTTCTATTTGCTCTGGCTATTCAACCACTCCAATAATATCTGATTAAAGTAAAACATGATTGAGCCCTTTTTACAGTTTCTTTGACGTTTGTTCAATAGAGGTGTTGTATTAATGACTCAGACTAAAAAGAGAGATAGCAATTAGCCTATTCCACACCATGATAGTAATATTGTCCACAAGCTGGTCCACAAGCTAAAGGTTCAACGAATCAAGAATTTGGGTAAGCAACATACCTACACCTGCAGATTGTACAGTCACAGATACAATGAAATAGCTACCATGAAAATATGACAGAGAGGGAGGGAAGGGTGGGGAGAAAGTGGAACAGTTTGTCCCCTCCGTCTCTCCGTGTGAGAATGCCATTATCAGCCCAGGACCGGAGGACACAGGCTGCCCTTCCTCGTCCCAGGACTACGGCCTCATTTAGGAATCTGGGGCCACTGCTCACCATTGTGTTGTCATACAGGAAGTGCGGTTCACCGCTCACTCCCAGCATTCACTGGGTTTCCTGTGTCAGGTTACCACGTCCTGTGTTTATTTTCTTTACTTTTTGTCTGTATCCACCCCAAATGTTTTTTCTAACATTTACCAAATGATACAATGGAGAGGATGGCACTATCTCAAGGACTGGGAGGTGTGGTGCTCCAGAGCAAATCATGGGTTTTTATCTCTGCGTCAATGTTTCTGCTCATTCATAGATTTGGACTTGTTGTCTTACCCTGTCCGGTCTTATTTTATCCAAGTTTAAATCCCTAGTGTCCTGAAGAAAAAGAGTGATCCCCAGTCTAAAACCAAAATGAACCTCAATCTATTTCAAATTAAGCAGTTCACTCAATGGACATTGTCTTTGACACATAAGCTTGTTACAGCTTGAAAATGGAGTAAAGGAAAGATTTAAAAAACAATCTCCTCACAGTAATTATTGCTCTGCTTGGAGTTTTCTTTCTTTCTTTTTCACTCTCGTCCAAAACAAAGAGCTTTAGAGAACTAAGCAGTTTGTGATTGATAGAGAGCATGAATGATGTATAAAGTCTATTGTGTTCTGATCAATAATGAATTTTATTACCACACACACACATATACACACACACGCACACATGCACACGAACACGCATAGCGCACACGCACACTAGTGGAGGCTGCTGAGGAGAGGACGGCTCATAATGCCAGGTCGCAATTGTAAATGAGAACTTGTTCTCAACTTGCCTACCTGGTTAAATAAAGGTGAAATAAAAATAAAAATAAAAATAATAATGGCTGGAATGGAGCGAATGGAATGACATCAAACACATGGAAACCACGTGATGTATTTGATACCATTCCACCCATTCCGCTCCATCCATTACCACGAACCCGTTCTCCACAATTAAGGTGCCCCCAACCTCTTGTGATGCACACACACACACAAACAAGCACACACACAGAAAACCATTGCACACATATAGTACAACCATGCAGACAGCATATTTTCTTTACATTGACCAACAACGTAACACAATCAAGAGTGGACGAGCGCCTGATATCATCGCAGCACATCATCACCTCTTAACAAGGTGCCCTGTCTTATGTTGACTAGTACTGTCAGTCCCTTTAACAAGCAGCGTGATATGGTTAGGCTGTCCTCGTGCTTCCAGGGAGGGTTCTTCTGCTTGCTACACTCTTAGAAAAAAGGGTTTATTGGGTCTCTATTTAGAGCTTTTAGTTCGTTGGACGAGATTAAAGAACCCTTAACTAAAAAAGGTTCTACATACTGTATATAACCAGTGAAGCCAAATAACATTGAGGGTTCTATTCCTACACCAGAGTGTTATGTGGATTTAACAAACAACAGCTACCAAAAGTTATCCCAGTCACATCAAACTCTGAAATGACAGCTAATCAGCTCCCTTTTAGTTTATTTTAGCTGTTTTGCATTGACATTTAGATCCATATTAATAATGCTGCTGCACGATTTCTCCTGATCAGAAAAATGGCTAGCTGAAGCCGACACTGTTATCTCTCTATGGCAAGGGGAGATCAAATGTATATTTTGCAACATTGTTGCAGAGGTCGGAGTGGCAAACAGCAAGGTTCACACAAACCTGTGCTTCTGCTAGAAGTGAGAGGAAATAATGTGTTTAATAAAAGCATACACTCTTAGATATAATTTTTTTAGGTTCTATATAGAACCTTTTGGTAAATTAAAATGTAAACAACCATTTCGATTAAAAAATCAACTGCCATAACTGGTGCACGACTCCAGGATTTTTGGAGTCGACTCCAACCCCTGTGGTTGGAGTCAAAAGGAGTTGACTCTAGCTCGACTCCAAAACATGCTGAAACAGAATGCGCACACACATACACACCACCTTATTATTGCAGAGTCCTACTTGGAAGACTATTTGCGTTCTAGAGGCCTGACATGAGCATGATAATGCCCATTTGCTCATCAACTTAGCCTATAAAAGTCCTATGTTGTTTGAATATAGAAGGTGATGTGTAGGAACTACAATATTTCAGTGATATTTCTGCTGTATGCAGCCTTGACGGATCCCATGAGATGATGCGGCGCACTCTACGCTGATAAGCCTGCCATGTTTTAGCCCTATTTGGACAAGTATTACTAGAGACACTGGTTTTGTAATTATTATCGAAGCATGTGCGTTATTCCAAGGGACGATTCACACAGAATTCAATTTTCAAAACTGACCCCTGTAATTCCCAATTTTTATGAACGAAGCCTGGAGGTTTTTATTGTAGGCATGACAATATTTCAACATCATGTCAAGACAATAATAGGCTACACCGATAACTCGTGCTTGGCTGCCAAATGTATAGGGCTCCCCATAATATTTAAATTGATGAAGTGTGATCATAATCATTATTTTAACAATCCTTGGTAGACATCCTTCCTAATAACAATGGCCCCCATCCTGCAGATTTGAGCTGCTGAACCGTATTTGCACTTGACTGTGTTTATGGATGAGAAAGTGAACTTGCCATTTCCAAAAAGTTTAGCGGGGTTACTGCTTTGTGATCTATTGCCTAGGACAGGTTTTTCCAACCCTGTTGTTTCCAACCCTGTAGGTTTTCAACTCCAACCCTAATCTGATAAAATAATTAGCTGCTTGATAAGCTGAATCAGGTTTGTTACAACTGGGGTTGGAGCGAAAACCTACAGGAAGGTAACTCTCCATGAACAGGGTTGGAGAGCCCTGACCTAGGACACCAACAGCTAGCCAGGGTTTAATTAAATAACTTACACACACAGTACGTTTTATTGCACATTGAGGCCTAATTAAACTGATGCATTTGGCCATGTTCAACTTCAATTCACTGGTACTATGAAGAACAGCTTAACCATACTCATTGATAGCCTAATATATACATGCATACCTACAGTATGCCTGGCTGTGCCCCTCCCATATCTTTCTCTCCATCGCTAGCTCGCACTTTCTTTGCTGGGAAAGATGTTGTGTTGTCAAAGTAGACTATGGCAAATAGTTTCCTCCATTGCAAAAATACTGAATCTTAGGAGTAAAGGAGTCGATTCCTGGCGGAATCGAAGCTTGACACCCAGAAATGCGAGTCGACACGGGGAGTTGACTGGGCAAGGAGTCAAGGAATCGATTATTTTGGAGTTGGCTCCCCACCACTAACAGCCATTCCAGCATGATGACTCAATAGGACGGTGTTCAAACTTGCAAATAGCCTACCAATAAGCACATTGTGTTTCATTTTATTAAGGTACACAAAGTTGACTATTTATTTAAAATATATGAAGCCAAAGTGATATGATAAACTATTGGCTAGATAGATAAAATTGTATTAGAATACGAACACCGTTTGTAAGTTAGCTAGTCTATTTTAACCACATTACAAGCTAGCTAGTCTACTTTAACCACATTACCAGATAGCTAGTCTACTTTAACCACATTACTAGATAGCTAGTCTACTTTAACCACATTACAAGCTAGCTAGTCTACTTTAACCACATTACAAGCTAGCTAGTCTACTTTAACCACATTACAAGCTAGCTAGCTAAATGTTACAAATAAACACTATTTTGTATTATGGATTATGCCAAATAGAGCTACAGACAGAGTCTGACATTGGCAATTAGCTAATTGTCATGAAGCCATTGGAAGACTATTGCTGACCTCTGTTGCATATGATGGGCAGTGGACTGACAGAGGAGGTATGTATCTAAATAATTTATAATATAGTGATTCAATACCCTAGTTAATCATTATTCGACTCCTGTGAGATCTCATCACGCAACAGACGTCATCAAAGAGTGCAACAAAACAGTATACTGTTTACACTCGGTTTGTTATTTTTATGAAATCGTTTTAATGAAATAGTTTTTAATCATAGCTAAAGTTTGTATTGCTATAGATTCCGTCACGCGATCAGCCTTTACGGCTGGGACCACAAGTTGGTGTCCCGGATTCCTATTAAGTAGCAGTTAGCTGCTAGCCATTATGAAAACAGAGCAGGCTAATGCTAGCAGTGCTAGCCCACCAGTGTTTTTATCCACGGCTGGGCACAAATGCGTCAGGTGTGAGATGTTTTCCACACAATCACACAATGAAGATAAGGTGGAACTGGAAAATGGACTGGGGTTTGTCTGCCCTAAATGCACCACTGTCAAGCAGCTTAGGGAAGAGATCCTCCAGCTGTTAGCTTGGCTGCGACAAAAGGATAACCTGCTTTATAAGTACACCGGCCTTGCTGTAACCCAGGCAAACCTGACTCCTATAGCAAAGCTGTCAATGAGTTGGGCAGCATTGATCTGTCCCAATCTCTCCCAATTCAAGGCCATTGAATTTATGAATCTTTTGAGCTTTATGGACTTTATCCACCATGTTGCTGGGCCCACCCATAACCGCGGCAATACATTGGACCTGGTTATTACCAAGGGGCTTACCTCTGAAGTTGCTACAGATTTTATTGAGTGTATGACCACTACTCCACCACCTGTTCTGCCTTCCTCATGTGATGATTTAGTTGATAACTTTAATAGCAAATTAAGGGCAACCATTGATGCCACAGCTCCAGTAAAGTTGAAAAAGTCCACATCCAAACAGAGAGACCCTTGGATGAATGAGGAAACAAATCAATTAAAGAGAAATTGTAGAAAGGCATAGCAGAAGTGGAGAAAGTCAAAGTTGCAGGTCCATTACGATATTCTGAGAGAGCAACTTGGCATATCCTGTTATGGCTAGGGGGCAGTATTTTCACGGCCGGATAAAAAACGTACCTGATTTAATCTGATTATTACTCCTGCCCAGAAACTAGAATATGCATATAATTATTAGCTTTGGATAGAAAACACTCCAAAGTTTCTAAAACTGTTTGAATGGTGTCTGTGAGTATAACAGAACTCATTTGGCATGCCAAAACCTGAGAAGATTCTGTACAGGAAGTACCCTGTCTTACCATTTCTTGAACTTCTTGATTATTTCTATCCAAAACAGGGGATCTCTGCTGTTACGTAACACTTCCTACGGCTCCCATAGGCTCTCAGAAGGCGGCAAAAAGCTGAATCGTGGCTTTGCAGGCTCTGGCTGAAAAACATTAGCGCGTTTGGATAGTGGCCGGTAACAGTACTATGAGACTCAGGCTCGTGCACGAGGGGATCCCATGCTTTTATTTTCTCTCTCTTTGTACGTACACACGCTTTCCCGGTCGGAATATTATCGCTTTTTTACGAGAAAAATGGCATAAAAATTGATTTTAAACAGCGGTTGACATACTTCGAAGTACGGTAATGGAATATTTAGAAATCTTTTGTCACGAAATGCGTCGTGCGCGTGACCCTTATTTACACTTCGGATAGTGTCTTGAACGCACGAACAAAACGCCGCTGTTTGGATATAACTATGGATTATTTTGAACCAAACCAACATTTGTTATTGAAGTAGCAGTCCTGGGAGTGCATTCTGACGAAGAACACCAAAGGTAATCAAACTTTTCTAATAGTAAATCGGAGTTTGGTCAGGGCTAAACTTGGTGGGTGTCAAAATAGCTAGCCGTGATGGCTGGGCTATCTACTCAGAATATTGCAAAATGTGCTTTCACCGAAAAGCTATTTTAAAATCGGACATATCGAGTGCATAGAGGAGTTCTGTATCTATAATTCTTGTGAACGTTTATCGTGAGTAATTTAGTAAATTCACCGGAAGTTTGCGGGGGGTATGCTAGTTCTGAACGTCACATGCTAATGTAAATAAGCTGGTTTTTGATATAAATATGAACTTGATTGAACAAAACATGCATGCATTGTATAACATAATGTCCTAGGGTTGTCATCTGATGAAGATCATCAAAGGTTAGTGCTGCATTTAGCTGTGGTTTTGTTTTTTGTGACATTATATGCTAGCTTTAAAAATGGGTGTCTGATTATTTCTGGCTGGGTACTCTGCTGACATAATCTAATGTTTTGCTTTCGCTGTAAAGCCTTTTTGAAATCGGACAGTGTGTTTAGATAACAGAGAGTCTTGTCTTTAAAATGGTGTAAAATAGTCATATGTTTGAAAAATTGAAGTTTTTGTATTTTTGAGGAATTTGTAATTCGCGCCACGCCTATCATTGGATATTGGAGCAGGTGTTCCGCTAGCGGAACGTCTAGATGTAAGAGGATATATAACAAAACAATAATAAAATGCCAGACGGGCTTATTTTTCTAAATCGATCACTGTTAATCAGGATAATTAGAGAGTGCTCTTCTTGATCATTGATGGCCTTATAAATCCTACCCAAACTTTCCTTCACATCTAAATGTGCTGAGTTTGTGGCATATTTCCAAGATAAGATAACAAACATTAGGCTGGGTATCAGTCAAGCAAGACCTGATGAGAGTTTTGATGATATGTGTCCTACCCTACCACACAAAGGCACTATGGATTTATTTTCCCTGATTGACACAGCCATGCTCAGGAAAGTGATATCACAACTTAAGCCTTCTACCTGCCTTCTTGATCCTATCGCCACCACCTTATTCAAAACAGTTTTTAATTGCATATCTGAAGAAGTGTAAGCTATTGCTAATCACTCCCTGTTCACAGGCACTTTCCCCACTGCAGTAAAAACTGCAATGAAGAAACCCCTACTGAAGAAAAGTAATCTAGATTCTTCCGCTCTTAACAATTTTAGCCAATCTCCAACCTTCCATTCTTAAGCAAAATTCTGCAGAAATTGGTGTTCAAACGACAAAATTCTTTTTTATGCGACAACTGTATTTTTTTTAAATGTCTATCTGGTTTTTGTGCCCACCACAGCACAGAGACATCCTTAGTTAAAGTGGTAAATGATCTTAGAGCCAACATAGATGCCCAACAGCTCTCTGTCCTTGTACTCTTAGATTTAAGTGCTGCATTCAACACTGTTGACCAAGATGTCCTTCTGGACAGACTGGAGAGGTGGGTTGGCCTCTCTGGTCCAGTTCTAAATTAGTTTAGGACCTATTTAACCTGTCAAGAGTTTTTTGTTACCCTTGGTGAACATAACTCATAGAAAATACATGTCACATGTGGCGTTCCACAAGGTTCGATTTTGGGTCCTGTACTGTTCAATTTATACAGTATATGTTACCCCTTGGCAGTTTTATCAGAAAGCACAGCATTGATTTTCACTGCTACGCAGACGATGCACAACTTTAAATATCTGGAGCACCAGAGAATTTTAGCTCCACGGATAAATTATTAGACTGTATTAGTAATTGAAATACTTAGATGGCTCACAACTTCCTCCAGCTAAATCAAGACAAGATCGAGGTACTTATTGTTGGAACCAAAGCACAGAGAGAGAATCTGGCCGCACATTTGAATTCACGGGCAATAAAGATAAAACACCAGGAAAAAACCTAGGTATTATATTATATTCTGAACTAATTTTCAAATCACACATTAGGAATGTGACCAATATAGCTTTTACCACCTGAGGAACATTGTCAAGGTACGGCTGTTTCTCTCTCAGGCTGATACAGAGAGACTCATCCATGCTTTTCTTACAAGCAGGCTTGGCTACTATAATGCTCTCCTATCTGGTCTACACAAGAAAGCCATTGGTCACCTGCAAAACATATAGAATGCTGCAGCACAGGTATTGACCAAGACCAGATGGAAAGCACACATTACACCGGTTTTAAGGTCTCTGCACTGGCTTCCTGTGAGTTTTACAATTAAGTTTAAGATTTTTCTATTGGTTTTTAAATCAATCCATGATCGTGCACCCCAATACATGTCAGACAGGCTTTTAAGTCATTTAGCCAGTAGGTCCCTCAGGTCCTCTAGCGCAGGCCTTTTAACTATCCCAAAGCCTAGGTCCAACAGGCATGGAGAGGCAGCCTTTAGTTATTATGACCCCAGCCTGCCAGAGAACCTGAGGGGGGCCAAAACTGTGGACATATTTAAAAGAGAATTTACTTTTCCTTAGGGTGCTTTTTATTTGTTTGGTTTGTGCCATTGTTTTGTTTTTTATCTTATGTTTGTTGTGTAGTAAATATTTCAGCTTTTATTTTCATTGTTTTTATTCGTTTTTTACTGTAAAGCGCATTGCGTTGCATTCCATGTCTGAAATGTTCTGTAAAAATAAAGCTTGATTTGATTAGATGTGATTACTTTTAACACACTATCTATGTTTTGCTCACTCTTGCATTAACCCAACTATCAGAGGCAGAGGTTCTCTCTTTCGGCTGCTGCTAACAACAACTGCATGTAAGTTGTTCTTCTACATCATAATAATTATACTGTGTCTGCATAGCATTTTGTCTTTATTTTGGCAGATTAACTCATGCGTATTTCTGATGATTAACCCTTGTTTTTGCTCCTTTGTTCTTCTTCTCGGGAACCAGCCAGGAAACAACCCATACTGGTCTGTTCCATAAAGAAGTCAGTCAGAGTTGGTTCCAAGATTGACGTGGGCCATCATTCAAACAAAGAGATGCCTCCCTGGTCACCAGTGCATATTTCCAAACAAAGTTTGCATTTAATGACAAGTCAAGAATCTCAAAACAATGATTTTATTCTTCTGTCCATTGTTTAATTGCTTATTATATTATATTTTTAAATGAAAACATTACAATGTATTAGTAGTAGCCATAATTAATAAATGGCACAAGACATTCTATATGGAACCAATTTTGTTTCAGTGAAGAAGAACCCTTGGGGTTCTGATGAAATAACTTTTAGGGGTCCATATATAAAACAAGCGATATAACCCTTTTTGGTTCTATATGGAACCGTGTTTTCTTAGAGTATAGGTAGTGACCTCTCAACCAAGGCCAGTGCACTAGACGTCTTCATTTACCCAGGCTGGGAGATTACCCCTGAGGATAACTCACTTCCATCGTCCGTCCTTCTCCCCTCCCCCTCCTCCTCCTCCTCCGTATGCCTGTGATGAGGACCATGCTGGTCTGGCATTCACATCCACCATTTCCCTGTGACAATCACACTACCATGTCCATGGGAGAGGGGACCGAGGAGAGAGGACTGGGGAGTGAGGAAGATGATATGGACCAGTGTAATCTGTGCTTCTACTTCACTGTCACTTGATTTAAAAAAGAACAGAAAGTGTTAAACAACTGAGAAACAAAACACATACGGAGATAGAGAGAGAGAGAGAGAGAGAGAGAGAGAGAGAGAGAGAGAGAGAGAGAGAGAGATAGCAAGAGAGAGAGTGGGGGGGAAGGAAGAAAGGAAGGAAGGAAGGAAGGAAGGAAGGAAGGAAGGAAGGAAGGAAGGAAAGGAGGGAGGGAGGGAGGGAGGGAGGGAGGGAGGGAGGGAGGGAGGGAGGAGAAAAAAGGGCCTGGAAACCATTTCCGATGCAGTGTTTACATCCAGAGCTAGCAGTCGTTTTTGGTGCTCATACATGGTATAGCTTACTGGGCCTTCACTCCACACACTGTGGACAGACTCTTAAGGGAGAGAATTGGTGACAGATGAACATGCAAGGAGTTTCTTTATGACACACCCAGACATTCCACTCCAGGACTATGTCTCCCTACCTGCTTTGTTCACCATATGTGGACATATACACTGGATGCATAAGTGGATGTTCAGTAGATGTTCAGTGAACTCAGCAGGAGGCGAGACATAAACATTCATTTAGGGGAGGATTGTGTGCTGAGACAAGGCCATTGCCAATAGAAACACAGTCACACATACAGTACAATACCTATACTATCTAAATACCACAATTATACTACTATTATCCAGCTTTTGAAGAAGCAATTACAGATGCAGTAAATATAGCCTAGCCTAAATGCTCCCAAGAATAGCCCCAGTACATGACCCCTAGTGCAGTGCAGCCATTAGATATCAAATACATTCGTAAAGACTGCAATAGTCTGGTGGCTACATGATCAGACATAGGGATAGCTGTGGAACAGTCTGAGCATGCATCACACTTGGGTTTTTACGACTGAGGTCAATCACTGTGACCTCTCTGGGGTTGTATTTCATGGCAGGACCTGGACCTGGGCAGTGGACCATGAGGTGGGGATGTTTAACGCTCAGGATCTCATCTCCAGTACTCTCAGGGGAGAACAAGGCTTGTAATGAGGTTTAACTTATTTCACTACTAGAGGGTGTGGAGATGGGGGGAGCGGGGTCTCGGGGGCCTGGGGGGCTGGGGGGTCCACACTGTTGATGAGTAACGACCTCTATGTGTCTCTTGCCATAATACCACTTGAAAGAAAATTATGTTCCCGCTGCCCCATAAATCTCACAGGCCCTTGTTTTCTGTAACATGTGACAATTTTATCGTAGCCAACTTGTAGGAACATTAAAGTTGAGGATCAGACCCAGACGGAAGAGGAAATAGTCTCTACGTTGACGATGAAGGATGGGTCATGCTCTTTTAACTCCCTCTATCTGCTAATCCTCTCTCTGGCTATTTACACTGCATCAAAGTACAGTAACAACAGACTGAAGAAATGTAATATTGTGTTTGTATGTGTCTGTGTGTGATTATTATTTCTGTTTAAACCCTGTGGCTTTTTATTTGAAACCATTAACCCTGAAATTACTTTTCACAATGCATAACAAACCTTTTCATGAAGTCCCTAAATGCACTCTAATGGTTTATGTTTACAATAATTGCAGCAGTCAACAGTTTTGATATAAACCTTTTCTTATGACTTTCTTCGTTCCGAATTCAGAAAATAATGTTTTATTTTTCCAAGCTGTACATTGAAATTCACACGCAATGACTTGTGCCATTTTACAGGATCAGTCTGCAATAATATAAATGCAACAGCTTTTTTTTGTTATTTAACATGTCTATTTGGACCTGATATTAACTTTCTAGTTGTTCAGAGATACAATGAACTATTCCCAGGCAATAATACACTCAGGCACGCTGGAAATTGAAGCTCCAGTTATGAGTGGCAGACAGGCCATGGCAAATCCCTCTCCATGCTGCAGGAGTCAGCAGAGAGCAGCCACCGGACTGGACTGGCTGTAAGGTACACATGCCCTTCATGGAACAGCAGTACACACTTTCAACTTCTGGCCCACTCTCTGCACTGGTTCTAGATCCCCCCCACTATAACGTACCCCCCTCTGCTCAAGGCGTAGCAACATCATTGAACTCTGCCAAGAAACAGTCACTAAAGTTTTGGCCCAAACGCCACACATAATATGAGGTCTATCAAGTGGATCCTTTTTCATTATATGCGTGAACAACAGCAAGGAAACAACAAAGACAGGCAGCAAAGACAAAAGAGAGGCTTGGTCGCATTCAAAGGTTCCACACTGAGCTCAGCTGCTCCAGTTGCTATTTTTTGCCCCCTCTCTCCCTTTTCTGGGAGTTACATTCCACGCCTAAAATATGCGACCCAGAAGCTTCTGGGCCCCCTAAGAAAGAAAGAGGACAGTTGCCGTGGGAACGTTGAACAACAGCAGCACACAACATCCCGTTGACGGACAGCACACTCCGGGAGGCGCTAGCACAGGTGCTATTTTCTTTCAAAACATCAAAAAGGAGAAAAAATGTAAACGCATTAAGGTTCCCAAATATACAGTAAGGAAAATGACATTCCCAAACGGTCATTTTCTTGTGCAGACCCCTTTGTAATTCCATGCTCATGTTTCCTTGTGTCCAATCAATATTATTCCTCAGTTGAAGAACACAATTCACCTTATCACAACAGTTAGGCTATTGTAAGAGTTGTTTGGCAATGTAAAGTAATGTTCAAAATATATTCATACATATTGACTTTAAATACAGAGCAAAAGGAGGGTTCATCTTAGATCAACAAGGAAAGAATCACTCACAAGCCTCAGGGTCAGAGGGACAGGGGAAATAGCACAAGTACAGAATATGGGAGCATTGAATAACATGATAATGCCCCATGCTAAGAACAGGGTTTTGTATTAAGTGGAAGCAAAATTATGTTTTAGCATTGACGTTTTCCATGCATGTTGATGGATATACAAAAGAGGTAGATGAAGAATAAAACGAAGAGAAAATTAGAGAAGGGGGGGGGCGACAGGGATAACGAGAAAACAAGGGAGATAAAGAGGACAAACTAGACAGAAGAGAGATTGAGAGAAGGAGAAAGAGAGTGGGAGTAGTGCTTGAGGATGTGTTAATGGCATGGAGCGTGGGTCCAATTCCCATAAAACACTTGATCAGCCTAATTAAAAGAGTCTTGGCGTGATACATTCCAAACAGTGGGGTGTCCGGCCATGTGCCAAATCCATCCTCGCCTCCTCTTCTCGCTCTCTCCCACACACGGAGGCACAGCCCAGCACAGCCCAGCAGTCATCCACAACAGCCAAGAGAGAGAGCGAGAGAGTCTGCTGTTTCCTGGGAGCTAGCTCCGCTTGGTGATCCACAGAAACAAAACAAAACAAGTTAAAGAAGTGTACTTGAAGCCCCCGCAGAAGCACACGTACACACAGGACAAGCGTGTCACTGCCACTGACCACTCGCCGTACTATCTATCCTCCATGTATCTGATGGTGCCTGGAGAGAGAGCCAGCATCTTGGAGCACTACTGTATATGAATCAAACTTATGCATGTCGAGAGGCTGCCAGGGTTTAACGCGTTGCACATTGCTCCAGCATACAAACACACACATAGGGGCAAGCACACACACATGCAGGCGCACATGTTTATTTAAGAAGTTTTTCTCTCTTCTGGAGGGAAAATACACCAGGGTTGCTACAACAGTCATACACCATCTACTAAACAACCGAAGTAGAGAGAGATCATATTTCAGACGGAAACATGTTCATAAAAGCTTTTTCAAAGAGAAAGAAACTGGAAAATATTAGAAAACGGTCTGGACATGAACCTATTCTAATATCAAGATGAGAATCACAACTGCTGTGCTTGAAAGCTTCACTATGTGTCTCTCTCGTTCTCATCTAGGAGCCTTTATATGCATGGGGATACACTCTCTCTAGCAACTGCACACCATCTACATGTAGCCTTCCAAAATCACCACAGAGAGCTACTTCCACAGCCATGGAAACGTTACTCCTATTCTAATGTTTCTGGCTGTCACCTTGTCCACTAGACTGTGGGCCTTCCAGACCCATTGGGTGAGGAAACGGGAGGACAGGTAGGTAATAGGCTTGCCGTGCCCTGTTTGGGTGCTCAGTAGGCAGCCCTCACCTCTGGTTAAGGCTAGGTGAAGTATGGGGTCTGTGGAGCGTCTACTACGTTTAGAACCTCTTGTCCTTCCCGGCTCATTCAGTACGGCGTCAGCCAGCCTGGGCTAAAGGGACGGAGAGATAGACAGGATCTAAGAGAGGGAGTGCAACAAATGCAAAGGCCGCCATGGCTCTGGACTGTGCACGTGCGCGCTCGTGTGTGTGTGTGCGGTGAGCATCATGATGTGGCCCTTTTTTCCTCCAAGTGTAAATGCTTGATCTGCACCATTGATAAAAGAGGCTCTTTGTGAGAGGCAGCCATTTTGCTTTTTCAGCCCTTACAGTATAATTATTCACATTAACCATCAATCCCCACTTTTCTCTTTGTCTCCGTCTCTCGATAACACACTGGTTTCGGCAACAAAACATTTAAATACCCAGATGCCTTGAGCCACCTTTCATGATTCATTGTCAATTCTCAAAGATGAGGGAGTTTCTTATATTCCGGGTTGCTGTTGTTGAAACACGATAGAGTGTTAACTTAGTATTTATAGTTGATATGGATGTGCAAGTGTGTGTGTGTGTGTGTGTGTGTGTGTGTGTGTGTGTGTGTGTGTGTGTGTGTGTGTGTGTGTGTGTGTGTGTGTGTGTGTGCGTGTGTGCGTGCGTGCGTACGTTTATGGGTGCGTGTTTATGAAAGATGTGCACGTGTTCTGTGAGTGTTCTCATCTCTTTTCCTGTGCGTCATTCTCTCCCTGATACCCCACCCTAAAAAGAGTGATAAATCCACCAGCCCTACTTGATGCATACATCCCCCTCCCCTCCGTCAACCTTCTCTCCATCGCTCTCCTCCTCACACCATCATCTAAATCCCAGAAGTAAAGGGAGGGAGAGGTAAAGGGGAGAGAGGTAAAGGGAGGGAGAGGTAAAGGGAGGGAGAGGTAAAGGGGGAGAGGTAAAGGGATGGAGAGGTAAAGGGATGGAGAGGTAAAGGGGAGAGAGGTAAAGGGGAGAGAGGTAAAGGGAGGGAGAGGTAAAGGGGGAGAGGTAAAGGGATGGAGAGGTAAAGGGATGGAGAGGTAAAGGGGAGAGAGGTAAAGGGAGGGAGAGGTAAAGGGAGGGAGAGGTAAAGGGATGGAGAGGTAAAGGGGGAGAGGTAAAGGGATGGAGAGGTAAAGGGATGGAGAGGTAAAGGGGGAGAGGTAAAGGGATGGAGAAGTAAAGGGAGGGAGAGGTAAAGGGGAGAGAGGTAAAGGGAGGGAGAGGTAAAGGGGGAGAGGTAAAGGGATGGAGAGGTAAAGGGATGGAGAGGTAAAGGGGGAGAGGTAAAGGGAGGGAGAAGTAAAGGGATGGAGAGGTAAAGGGGAGAGAGGTAAAGGGAGGGAGAGGTAAAGGGGGAGAGGTAAAGGGATGGAGAGGTAAAGGGGGAGAGGTAAAGGGATGGAGAGGTAAAGGGATGGAGAGGTAAAGGGGGAGAGGTAAAGGGATGGAGAAGTAAAGGGAGGGAGAGGTAAAGGGGAGAGAGGTAAAGGGAGGGAGAGGTAAAGGGGGAGAGGTAAAGGGATGGAGAGGTAAAGGGATGGAGAGGTAAAGGGGAGAGAGGTAAAGGGAGGGAGAGGTAAAGGGGGAGAGGTAAAGGGATGGAGAGGTAAAGGGATGGAGAGGTAAAGGGGAGAGAGGTAAAGGGAGGGAGAGGTAAAGGGGGAGAGGTAAAGGGATGGAGAAGTAAAGGGAGGGAGAGGTAAAGGGGAGAGAGGTAAAGGGAGGGAGAGGTAAAGGGGAGAGAGGTAAAGGGGGAGAGGTAAAGGGATAGAGAAGTAAAGGGAGGGAGAGGTAGAGGTAGGGAGAAAGCCAGTAATATGGGAAGAGAAATAAACAGAGAAATACTGTTTGGAAGAGGAAGTCGGAGGGAAAACAAGAAAACTCTAAGCTGTCGTTCTCCAACGTCCTTTAGCGGTGTGGGGAGGGGGGGGACCTGTCAGCGATTGTTAACACATGTGTCCAGGCTTCCTCTGGTTCGTTTACTGGGAGACTGAAGGAGGCTCAGCGCGGCTCAGCGCCCAAGATTTATGGGTCCTGGGGAAGGAGTGGAAGTGTGTTATTGATAAGTTGCTGAGAGAAGGCGAGGGGCAACTACTGCAGTAATTAGAGGATGAACTTGCAGTTCATCGACTGGTTTAAGTCCTAGACAGACACCAGGCCACCTCATACCACAATCACACACTGCCCTCCGTGCAACCACTTGACCCTAACCACCAGTGGTCTAATGTCCTCCTCTCGAGTGCCAGATACACCACGTACCGGTATTCATAGCACTGTTGCATCTTCATCCACAATCACAACTGGTAGAGAGGAGACCACAAGTAGATAGATGGCAGCATCACTGGAATACCTACAATCATGATTTTGAATGGTGCATACATAATATGCTTGAGTTATGCTCAGACTCAGGCAAATGCTTTGATTGGTGTCAGTTCAGGTGAAAATAGTATGTGTGCCTGCATTGACATGAAGGAACAGATTAGATTATGTAGGCCTATGTGATGGGTGGAGCAGTTTTACAGGGTGGAGGGGGAACTGGGTTACTTGCTTCTGTTGAGGCCTAGTGTTATCCCAGCATTCACCACTGTTTCCACTGACCACAGGGCTGGAGACCGGCCCAGTCCCTCTAGACACTGCATAGCAATGGGAAGGTCCATTGTTTCATTTGGCTGTATATTTGTGTATTTTTCACCATTGCCCAGAAAAAAGTATGGATTGTACCGGGGCCAGCTAATCCAAAGAGTGGGAGGTAAAGGAGAAGGGCAAGGGGGAGGACGAGGAAAAGGTTGAGGAGTAGGAAGGGTCGGCCTTGTTCCAACCCCTCTCTCTCTCACAGAAATCAGGAGATGTTGAGCTTTCTGCACTCTAAACCCTGCCTCCAACGTGTCTCCTTTCTTCTGATCACGCCTCTACAAGCCCTGTTGGTACTGACAAATCCCACAATTACAAACTGCTTTTAGTTGAAAGAGGCTGATTCTGATTGTCTTATGTAAGATGGAGGAAGCAAGTCCTCTTCCCGTCCCGTGAGGAACTGAGGACTTCACAAGACTTTCTCCAGGTCAAAGCATAAAGGTGAAATGTTGCAGCAGTTGGAAGGAGCAACAGAGTAGTTACGACCAAGTTCACTTCTGACTAACACTTAACTGGAACTGACAGTATATGAACCCACCTGATTCTTTTTGTCCCTCAGAGTCAACATGTATCATTGCAGCGCTCCCATGCGTATAGGAGATGAACTGGAAATCTGAATTACTCTAATTCATTAACAGTTTATGCACTCCAACCGAAGAGGTAGATGCCTGAATAATTGTCTTCTGGGTTTTCATCATTGAAGTGTATTCCTCAAAATAAGACACCTGTTCTGGAGCCTAGGGTTCCCTCACTGCACTGCTCTCAGTGGTCTCCATCATCTGGACTGGAAGGAGACTGGGTCCATGGCTTTCTGCGCTGCTCTAACTTCATGTTCAATGCATTTAATGGGCTACTTCCTGTGCTGTCCAGGAAAGACATGGAGGGATAGCAGGAGGCAGGGACATAAAGTCAGCATTGTGAAGGCTGGACCTCTTACCTTTTAAACCTGATACTTCACAAGAGTCCCTGCTGTTTCTCCCTGAGATTTTATCTGTCACTCATCCAAACATGGTCTCGATATCTTTTTGTGTTATAGATTTCAAAGACAGAATACTCAGTAAATCCGCAGTACAAATAAAGAGGTATTAATTTAATATTTTGCTTTGTCTCAAAAACAAATAAGGCTAAGATACATTGATGTGACGAGACCTTAACGAGTCATAGCCTGTGTTTACTGTAGGCTCAGCTATATATTTGTATCACTGTAACAATGGATCCTACAGCACTTCTTCCTTTAACCACCACTTCCTTCAACCACCTTCCCTCCTACCATCCTTCCCCTCCGACCATCCTTTCCCCCTACCATCCTTTCCCCCTACCATCCTTCCCCTCCTACCATCCTTCCCCTTCTACCATCCTTTCCCTCCTACCATCCTTTCCCTCCTACCATCCTTTCCCCCTAACATCCTTCCCCTCCTACCATCCTTTCCCTCCTACCATCCTTTCCCTCTTACCATCCTTCCCCCCCTATCATCCGTTCCTTCCTACCATCCCATCTGTTCCCCCCTACCATCCGTTCCCCATACCATCCTTTCCCTCCTACCATCCTTTCCCTCCACCCATCCTTTCCCTCCTCCTCTATCTCCTGCCCAGGTGAGTGTTGTGTGAGCTGCAGCAGCAGTGGAATTACACAGGAAAGACGAAGAAAGTGGACAATTATCTTCAATATCTGTCAGGCAGATGACAGCAGCAACCCCCCTCTCTCTATGAGCCAAGAGATGTAGGAGTGTACAAAGAACGGGGGGGGGCTTCTCTTTTGATTGTTCAGAGGCACTGTAGAATTGTCTCTTTCTCTCTCCCCCTCCTTCTCCTTCCTCCCTCTCTCCCTCCCTTTCTCCCTCCCTCTCTCCCTCCTTCTCTCCCTCCCTCTCTCTCTTATTCGAAGCCTTTTTCTGCTCATTACCTACCACATTTGCATGCAGGCTGCCAAAAAAACAGGCAGTGATGGGGAGGGAAATAAAATAAACGGATTAGAATAATGGTAATCACTGCTCTGTGTGTGTGTGTGTGTTTGTGTGTGTGTGTGTATGTGTGTTTGTGTGTGTGTGTGTGTGTGTGTGTGTGTGTGTGTGTGTGTGTGTGTGTGTGTGTGTGTGTGTGTGTGTGTGTGTGTGTGTATGTGTGTGTGAGTGAGAATGTGTGAGTCTATCTGAGACAATGTGTAAAAGAGCGATAGAGGGAGAAAGCGGGAGAGATACAGGTTTAATTAAAAGCTGTTGTCAACCTTTCTTCTCAAGACAAAATAATATGCATTATTTTCTCAAATTCTGAGAATGTGTTATTAAAACCCAATTTTACTTCCTCAACCTCTATCTACATTAGCACAGCGTGACACAGATGAGGATCATATTTAACACTGAATAATGCCTATTGACTCATTTGAATAGTTGTAGTTGAGCAATTACTGTATGAATATGATGCAAATCTAAACTACATCTCCATGTTAATAGCATGTGGAGTTGCAACTTCTCTTGCACGTATGGTTGCAGCTTAGCCTTGGTCTGTTTCTCCATTAACTAGCCTGCCATTTTGTAATTAAATAGCATTGTTGAATGCAGTAATAATTAGGTACCCAAGTTAGTTACCGTTATCCAGACATGAATATAAAGTGGAAGTGAGGTGTTACATGTATGCAACTTTTAGTCTGTCCTCAGGGACTTTAAGTTTGCAAAAGTACAGTAGAAATGTCCCTGGGCTATGAATGTTTCAATAACTGACATACGCTCATTAAGCATGCAGGCCACAACTGATAGAGCAGGAGCCTTATCAGTATTATGGGGCTGGAGGTAGGGAGGAACTGGTTGTATCTCTGCCCAGGATGGGGCCTGCAGGAGGGGATCCTTGAGAACATTGAAGGTCGCTGGAATCCCCTGAGCAATAAAATGGATTACGTCCTCTCTGCTCTCAGCATGATGATAACCACACCAGCTATAGGGGACCTCCTACAGGACTACCACAGGTGATGAAAGCTATGGAAAATCATCAATACTTGACAGCATCTAATGTATTTCAGGGGAATCAAAGAGGAAAAGGTGAAGTGAGAGTGCTGACTCCGCCCAAAAATCTGTCTGTGCAAGAATACAATGTGAAGCAGAATAAGTGGGGATTTATAGTATGAAGGTCAATGAGGAGCACGTGGCATCCTGGAAACTTTGAGAAAAACTATTTTATATCGGAGTTGTACCTGTTGTTCACATGCGTATCTGCCATCTCATTGGCTAGAATGTTCCCGCCTGCTCTCGCCTCCTTTCCGCCTGCCTTTCGCCATTGTGGAAATGTTATCCTATTGTTAGAGCAGACAGCCCACTATCTTTTCAATAAAATAAATCATCTTTTGGGTGAATGAAAAGATGTAAAAATAATCCAGGAACAGGGACAGTTTCAGAAGGAGGGAGGGAGAGAGGAAGCAAGGATGAAGTGGAAATAAGAGAGCAAGCAGAACGAGCAATACAAATATATGAATTCTAACCTTCGAGGGCCTGCAGTTTGGGAGAGAAGGCAGAGGAGGGATCTGTGATGATAGCCCACACTTGATCACGCCATTACCTCGAATTAGAGATAATTAGCTTCGGTAAACTGGGCACAAAACCCGCCTATGATGTTGGGCCCAGAAGGCATGCTGTGGTACCTTTTACAGCCCGGTGGCTGATTTGGGCGCTCAACTGCTGCTCACAGCACAGCAAGGAAGTGATAAAGAGACAGGCCCCGGCTGGCTGGTAAGAAACTGCAAGTAATTATCAAAGAGAGCCTATAATCAAACATACAAATCGCAAACACGGACTATAAAACCCCCTTGGCTAACATCCAGGAGTCGCTTTATCCAATTAGGTAAATGGCTGTAATGTGAGAGTTGGATGTGGGGGAGGGGAGAGGGTGGGGGTGTGTGGGGGTATGGGGGATGGTGAGGGTAGTGAAAGTAATAAACATATGAAAAAGCAGAACAAATAAATCAAAGGGGTATTTCATAACAAATTGTTTTTGCCTATTATCCTGTTGTTACTCATATACTGTAAAAGGGGTGTAACAAACGGTTTTCCACAGTCAACTAAGGTGTTATTAGATTTGTGTAAATGTGAGTATTTTAACATAGTGTTTCCCAACTACGCCTACATACACCTAATTGGGATAAAGTAGTGATGACCAGACCCTTTCACTGGAAGGAGCCTTAGCCATGTGGCCTGTAGCCTATCTTTGTTGATTACTGTATTTATATAGGCTAGGCATCCATTTAGGCATCCAGATGAAGTCCACTCCCATCATCTACATCAGTCTGGATTTTATACCATGTTGTATAAAAGCAGAAGCCTAGTGATCTAAGTGGCTACAGCTAGACAGTTCCCAATTAGCTATGCCTAAGCTAGCTATATAGCTTGTTAGCTTATGTTTAGACAAAAATTAGACAAATTTTTATCATGGCATGCAACGTTCACGAAAACGACACGGACAGTAGCTGTTACGGACGACTGTGTGATCTCTGTGTGATCTCGCTCTCCATACTCGATGTGAGCAAGACCTTTAAACAGGTCAGCATTCACAAGGCTGCGGAGCCAGATGGATTACCAGGACGCGTACTCAGAGCATCCGCTGACCAGCTGGCAAGTATCTTCCCTGACATTTTCAACCTCTCCCTCACCCAGTCTGTAATACCTACATGTTTCAAGCAGACCACCATAGTCCCTGTGCCCAAGAAGGACTAAGGTAACCTGTCTAAAAATTGCCCCATAGCACTCACATCTGTAGCCATGAAATGCTTTGAAAGGCTGGTTATGGCTCACATCACCACCATCATCCCAGACACCCTGAACCCACTCCAATTCGAATACCGCCCCAACAGATACACAGATGACGCAATCTCACTGCCCTCTCCCACCTGGACAAGAGGAACACCTACATTAGAATGCTCTTCATTAACTGTAGCTCAGCATTCAACACCATAGTGCCCTCCAAGCTCATCACTAAGAGTAGGACCCTGGGACTAAACACCTCCCTCTGCAACTGGATCCTGGACTTCCTGATGGACCGCGCCAAGTTGGTGAGGGTAGGCAACAACACATTCACCACGCTAACCCTCAACACGGGGGCCCCTCAGGGGTGCGTGCTTACTCCCCTCCTGTACTCCCTGTTCACCCATGACTGCATGGCCACACACGACTACAACAACCTCATTAAGTTTTCTGACGACACAACGGTGGTTGGCCTGATCACCGATGACAATGAGACAGCCTATAGGGAGGAGGTCAGTGACCTGGCGGTGTGGTGCCAGGACAATAACATCTCCCTCAACGTCAGCAAGACAAAGGAGCTGATCAAGGGCTACAGGAAGTAGAGCTAGTTGAGAGATTTAAGTTCACTAAGGTATTATCATGGTCCAAACACACCAACACAGACATTAAGAAGGCACGACAACGCCTCTTCCCCCTCAGGAGGCCGAAAGATTCGGCATGGGCCCTCTGAGAAAAGTTTGCACCATTAAGAGCATTTTGACTGGCTGTATCAAGCTTAGTATGGCAACAGTTTGGCATCCGACCGCAAGGTGCTACAGAGGGTGGTGTGTACGGCCCAGTAAATCCTTGGGGCTGAGCTCCCTGCCATCCAGGACCTCTATACCAGGCGGTGTCAGAGGAAGGCCTTAAATATTGTCAGACTCCAGCCACCCAAGTCATAGACTGTTCCCTTTGCTACCGCATGACAAGTGGTACCGAAGCACCAAGTCTGGAACCAACAGGACCCTGAACAGCTTCTACCCCCAAGCCATAAGACTGCTAAATAGTTAGTTAAATAGTTAACCAATAGCTACCCAGACAATCTGCATTAAACCTTTTTGCACTAACTCTTTTGGCTTATCACGTACGCTGCAGCTATGGTTTATTAACTATCCTGTTGCCTACTCACTTTATCCCTACCTAAATGTATTTACAGTGCCTTGCAGCCTGGATTCAATAACAAAAATATTTTCACCCATTTACACACAGTATTGCATAATGACAAAGTGAAAACATGCTTTCAAATGTTTGCAAATACAGAAATATCTCATTTACATACAGTACCAGTGAAATGTTTAGACACACCTACTCATTGAAGGGTTTTTCTTTATTTTTACTATTTTCTACATTGTAGAATAATAATGAAGACATCAAAACTATGAAATAACATATGGAATTATGTAGTAACCAAAAAAGTGTAAAACAAATAAAATAATATTTTAGATTTTAGATTCTTCAAAGTAGCCACCCTTTGCCTTGATGACAGCTTTACACACCTGTGGCATTCTCTCAACCAGCTTCATGAGGAATGCTTTTTCAACAGCCTTGAAGGAGTTCCCACATTTGCTGAGGACTTGTTGGCTGCTTTTCCTTCACTATGCAGTCCAACTCATCCCAAACCATCACAATTGAGTTGAGGTTGGGTGATTGTGGAAGCCAGGTCATCTGAAAAAGCACTCCAACACTCTCCTTGGTCAAATTGGTCATTGTCCTGTTGAAAAACAAATGATAGTCCCACTAAGAGCAAACCAGATGGGATGGCGTATCGCTGCAGAATGCTGTGGTAGATATGCTGGTTAAGTGTGCCCTTGAATTCTAAATAAATCCCTACAGTGTCACCAGAAAAGCACCCCTACACCATCACACCTCTTCCTCCACGCTTCACGGTGGGAAGCACACATGGGGAGATCATACGTTCACCTACTCTGCGTCTCACAAAGACAAGGTGGTTGGAACCAAAAATCTCTAATTTGGACTCATCAGACCAAAGGACAGATTTCCAACGGTCTAATGTCCATTGCTCGTGTTTCTTGGCCCAAGAAAGTCTCTTCTTATTATTGGTGTCGTTCAGTAGTGGTTTATTTGCAATTCAACCATGAAGGCCTGATTCATGCAGTCTCCTCTGAACAGTTGGTGTTGAGATGTGTCTGTTACTTGAACTCCATTAAGCATTTATTTGGGCTGCTATCTGAGGTGTAGTTAACTCTAATGAACTTATCCTCTGCAGCAGAGGTAACTCTGGGTCTTCCTTTCCTGTGGTGGTCCTCATGAGAGCCAGTTTCACCATAGCGCTTGATGGTTCTTGCAATTTTCCGCATTGACTGACCTTCATGTCTTAAATTAATGATGGACTGTTGTTTCTCTTTGCTTATTTGAGCTGTTCTTGCCATAATATGGACTTGGTATTTTACCAAATAGGGCTATCTTCTGCATACCACCCCTAGCTTGTCATAACACAACTGACTGGCTCAAACGCATTAAGAAGGAAAGAAATTCCACAAATGTACTTTTAACAAGGCACACCTGTTAATTGAAATGCAATCCAGGTGACCACCTCTTGAAGTTGGTTGAGAGAATGCCAAGAGTGTGCAAAGCTGTCAACAAGGCAAAGGATGGATACCTTGAAGAATCTCAAATATATTTTGATTTGTTTAACACTTTTTTGGTTACTACATGATTCCATATGTGTTATTTCATTGGTTTGATGTCTTCACTATTATTCCACAATGTACAAAATAGTAAAACTATAGAAAACCCCTGGAATGAGTAGGTGTGTCCAAACTTCTGACTGGTACTGCAAGTATTCACACCTATTTGCTATGAAACTCCAACTTGAGCTCAGGTGCATCCAATTTCCTTTGATAATCTTTGAGATGTCACAACAACTTGATTGTAGTCCACCTGTGGCCAATTAAATAGTTTGGACATGATTTAGAAAGAAACACACCTGTCTATATAAGGTCCCACAGTTGACAGTGCATGTCAGACCAGAAACTGTCCGTTAATCTCTAAAATAGAATTGTGATGAGGCTAATATCTGGGGAAGGGAATAAAACAATTTCTAGAGTTTTCAAGTTTTCAAGACCACAGTGGTCTCCATCACTGGGAAATGTTTTAAAAAATTGAACTACCCAGAGCTGGCTGTCCGACCAAACTGAGCAACCGGGCAAGAAGGAACTTGGTCAGGGAGGTGACCAGAACCCAATGACCACTCTGACAGAACTACCGAGTTCCTTGGCTGAGATGGGAGAACCTGCCAGAAGGACAGTCTACAGCACTTCACAAATCTGGGCTTTATGGGAGACTGGCCAGACGGAAGCCTCTCCTGAGAAAAAGGCACATTGCAGCACGCCTAGCCTGTTATGGCTAGGGGGCAGTATTTTCACGGCTGGATAAAAAACGTACCCGATTTAATCTGATTATTAGTCCTGCCCAGAAACTGGAATATGCATATAATTATTAGCTTTGGAGAGAAAACACTCCAAAGTTTCTGAAACTGTTTGAATGGTGTCTGTGAGTATAACAGAACTCCTATGGCAGGCAAAAACCTGAGATGCTTCTGTTCAGGAAGTACCCTGTCTGAACATTTCTTGCCCTTCTTTATTATCTCTATCGTTTACAAAGGATCTCTGCTCTTACGTGACAATTCACACGTCTCCAATGAGGTCTCATAGCCCGGGAAAAACAGGAATGACGTAATTCAAAGCCCTGGCTGAAGCCCAGGAAGGCAAAAGCTAAGTGGTCACTCAATGGTCTAAGCCTTAGGCGCGTGACACGCCCCGCCCCCGGCTTTCGGTTTTTTCCTCAGTTTACAGACAGGCAGATTCCCGGTCGGAATATTATCGCTTCTCTACGAGATAAATTGCATAAATATTGGTTTTAAACAGCGGTTGACATGCTTCGAAGTACGGTAATGGAATATTTAGAAATTTTTGTCATATTTTGCGTCATGCTCGTGGCCGAGATTTAGCGTTGGGATAGTGTCTAGAACGCACGAACAAAACGTCGCTGTTTGGATATAACGATGGATTATTTGGGACCAAACCTACATTTGTTATTGAAGTAGAAGTCCTGGCAGTGTATTCTGATGAAGAACAAGCAAGGTAAGAACATTTTTCTTATAGGAAATGTGATTTTGGTGAAGGCTAAACTTGCAGGGTGTCTAAATAGCTAGCCCTGTAACGCCGGGCTATGTACTTACATTATTGCAAAATGTGCTTCATCCGAAAAGCTATTTTAAAATCGGACATATCGAGTGCATAGAGGAGTTCTGTATCTATAATTCTTAAAATAATTGTTATGCTTTTTGTGAACGTTTATCGTGAGTAATTTAGTAAAATCACCGGAAGTGTTCGGTGGGAATGCTAGTTCTGAACGTCACATGCTAATGTAAAAAGCTGTTTTTTGATATAAATATGAACTTGATTGAACAGACATGCATGTATTGTATAACACAATGTCCTAGGTGTGTCATCTGATGAAGATCATCAAAGGTTAGTGCTGCATTTAGATATGGTTTGGGTTTATGTGACATGATATGCTAGCTTGAAAAATGGCTGTGTGATTATTTCTGGCTGGGTACTCTGCTGACATAATCTAATGTTTTGCTTTCGCTGTAAAGCCTTTTTGAAATCGGACAGTTTGGTTAGATAAAGGAGAGTCTTGTCTTTAAATAGCTGTAAAATAGTCATATGTTTGAAAAGTGTAAGTTTTCGGATTTAGAGGAGTTTGAATTTCGCGCCCCGCCCATCATTGGATATTGGAGCAATCGTTCCGCTAGCGGAACGTGTAGATGTAAGAGGCTAGAGTTTGGAAAAGGACATGTGAAAGACTGAGAGCATCAGGCAAAAGATACCGTGGTCTGATGAGACAAACTCTTTGGCCTGAATGCAAAGCACTATGTCTGGAAATAAACACCCCTACCGTGAAGCATTGTGGTGGCATCATCATGCTATGGGGATGCTTTTCAGCGGCAGGGAATAGGAGACTGGTAAGGATAGACAAAACCATGAATGGAGCCAAATACAGACAAATCCTTGATGAGAACCTGATTCAGAGTGCAAACTACCTTAGACTGGGGCAAAGATTTACATTCCACAGGACAATGACCCCAAGCATACAGCCAAACCAATGCCTAAATGGCTTCAGAACAAGAATGTGAAAGTCCTTGGGTGGCCCAGCCAAAGCCCAGACTTGAATCCCGTTGAAGATCTGTGGAAAGACTTGAAGACTGCTTTTCACCATCCCTCCCCATCTAATTCAACAGAGCTTGAGAAAATCTGCATGGAAGAACAGGAGAAAATCCTCAAATCCAGATGTGCAAAGCTGACACAGACATACACAAGATGACTCAAATCTGTAATCGCCGCCAAAGATGCTTCAACAAAGTATTGATTCAGGAGTGTGAATACTTATGTAAATTAAATAAACTCAGCAAAAAAAGAAACGTCCTCTCACTGTCAACTGTATTTATTTTCAGCAAACTTAACATGTGTAAATATTTGTATGAACATAACAAGATTCAACAACTGAGACATAAACTGAACAAGTTCGACAAACATGTGACTAACATAAATGGAATAATGTGTCCCTGAACAAAGGGGGGTCTAAATTAACAGTCAGTATCTGGTGTGGCCACCAGCTGCAATAAGCACTGCAGTGCATCTCCTCCTCATTGACTGCACCAGATTTGCCAGTTCTTGCTGTGAGATGTTACCCCACTCTTCCACCAAGGCACCTGTAAGTTCCCGGACATTTCTGGGGGGGAATAGCCCTAGCCCTCACCCTCCGATCCAACAGGTCCCAGACGTGCTCAATGGGATTGAGATCCGGGCTCTTCGCTGTCCATGGCAGAACACTGACATTCCTGTCTTGCAGGAAATCCCACACAGAACGAGCAGTATGGCTGGTGGCATTGTCATGCTGGAGGGTCATGTCAGGATGAACCTGCAGGAAGGTTACCACATGAGGGAGAAGGATGTCTTCTCTGTAACGCACAGCGTTGAGATTGCCTGCAATGACAACAAGCTCAGTACGATGACGCTGTGACACACCTCCCCAGACCATGACGGACCCTCCACCTCCAAATTGATCTCGCTCCAGAGTACAGGCCTCGGTGTAACGCTCATTCCTTCGACGATAAACGCAAATCCGACCATTACTCCTGGTGAGACAAAACCGCGACTCATAAGTGAAGAGCACTTTTTGCCAGTCCTGTCTGGTCCATCGTTGGTGGCTTTGTGCTCATAGGCAACGTTGTTGCTGGTGATGTCTGGTGAGGACCTGCCTTACAACAGGCCTACAGGCCCTCAGTCCAGCCTCTCTCAGCCTATTATGGACAGTCTCAGCGCTGATGGAGGGATTGTGCGTTCCAGGTGTAACTCAGGCAGTTGTTGTTGCTATCCTGTACCTGTCCCGCAGGTGTAATGTTCGGATGTACCGATCCTGTGCAGGTGTTGCTACACGTGATCTGCCATTGCGAGGACGATCAGCTGTCCGTCCTGTCTCCCTGTAGCACTGTCTTAGGCGTCTCACAGTATGGACATTGCAATGTATTGCCCTGGCCACATCTGCAGTCCTCATGCCTCCATGCAGCATGCCCAAGGCATGTTCACGCAGATGTGCAGGGACCCTGGGCATCTTTATTTTGGTGTTTTTCAGAGTCAGTAGAAAGGCCTCTTTAGTGTCCTAAGTTTTCATAACTGTGACCTTAATTGGTGTTAGTGTCTTAACGACCGTTCCACAGGTGCATGTTCATTAATTGTTCATGGTTTATTGAACAAGCATGGGAAACAGTGTTTAAACCCTTCACAATGAAAATCTGTGAAGTTATTTGGATTTTTACAAATTATCTTTGAAACAGGGTCCTGAAAAAGGGACGTTTCTTTTTTTGCTGAGTTTATTTCTGTATTTCATTTTCAATAAATTTGCAAACATTTCTAAAAACATGTTTTCACTATGTCATTGTGGGGGTATTTTGTGTAGATGGATGATATATACACTGCTCAAAAAAATAAAGGGAACACTTAAACAACACAATGTAACTCCAAGTCAATCACACTTCTGTGAAATCAAACTGTCCACTTAGGAAGCAACACTGATTGACAATAAATGTCACATGCTGTTGTGCAAATGGAATAGACAACAGGTGGAAATTATAGGCAAGACACCCCCAATAAAGGAGTGGTTCTGCAGGTGGGGACCACAGACCACTTCTCAGTTCCTATGCTTCCTGGCTGATGTTTTGGTCACTTTTGAATGCTGTCGGTGCTTTCACTCTAGTGGTAGCATGAGACGGAGTCTACAACCCACACAAGTGGCTCAGGTAGTGCAGCTCATCCAGGACGGCACATCAATGCGAGCTGTGGCAAGAAGGTTTGCTGTGTCTGTCAGCGTAGTGTCCAGAGCATGGAGGCGCTACCAGGAGACAGGCCAGTACATCAGGAGACGTGGAGGAGGCCGTAAGAGGGCAACAACCCAGCAGCAGGACCGCTACCTCCGCCTTTGTGCAAGGAGGAGCAGGAGAAGCACTGCCAGAGCACTGCAAAATGACCTCCAGCAGGCCACAAATGTGCATGTGTCTGCTCAAACGGTCAGAAACAGACTCCATGAGGGTGGTATGAGGGCCCGACGTCCACAGGTGGGGGTTGTGCTTACAGCCCAACACCATGCAGGACGTTTGGCATTTGCCAGAGAACACCAAGATTGGCAAATTCGCCACTGGCGCCCTGTGCTCTTCACAGATGAAAGCAGGTTCACACTGAGCACATGTGACAGACGTGACAGAGTCTGGAGATGCCGTGGAGAACGTTCTGCTGCCTGCAACATCCTCCAGCATGACCGGTTTGGTGGTGGGTCAGTCATGGTGTGGGGTGGCATTTCTTTGGGGGGCCGCACAGCCATCCATGTGCTCGCCAGAGGTAGACTGACTGCCATTAGGTACCGAGATGAGATCCTCAGACCCCTTGTGAGACCATATGCTGGTGCGGTTGGCCCCGGGTTCCTCCTAATGCAAGACAATGCTAAACCTCATGTGGCTGGAGTGTGTCAGCAGTTCCTGCAAGAGGAAGGCATTGATGCTATGGACTGGCCCGCCAGACCTGAATCCAATTGAGCACATCTGGGACATCATGTCTCGCTCCATCCACCAACGCCACGTTGCACCACAGACTGTCCAGGAGTTGGCGCATGCTTTAGTCCAGGTCTGGGAGGAGATCCCTCAGAAGACCATCCGTCACCTCATCAGGAGCATGCCCAGGCGTTGTAGGGAGGTCATACAGGCACGTGGAGGCCACACACACTACTGAGCCTCATTTTGACTTGTTTTAAGGACATTACATCAAAGTTGGATCAGCCTGTAGTGTGGTTTTCCACTTTAATTTTGAGTGTGACTCCAAATCCAGACCTCCATGGGTTGATAAATTGGATTTCCATTGATTATTTTTGTGTGATTTTGTTGTCAGCACATTCAACTATGTAAAGAAAAAAGTATTTAATAAGATTATTTCTGTCATTCAGATCTAGGATGTGTTGTTTAAGTGTTCCCTTTATTTTTTTGAGCAGTATATATTTTTGTATCCATTTTGAATTCAGGCTGTAACACAATGAAATGTGGAATTAGTCAAGGGGTATGAATACTTTCTGAAGGTACCTCAATTACCTTGTACCCTTGCACATCGATTCAGTACTGGAACCCTGCGTATATAGCCAAGTTATCTTTACTCATTGTTTATATTTTCCTATTATTTGTTTCTCTTTTTTTCTCTGTGGATTGTTGAGAAGGGCCCGTAAGTAAGCATTTCACTGTTAGTCTACACATGTTGTTTACGAAGCATGAGACGAATAAGATTAAATGCAATTTCATTTATTACATTTTTTCAGAAACCGTGGATAGATGGCAGCATTCGCGCTAAACTGAAAGCGCGAACTACCACATTTAACCATGACAAGGTGAATGGGAATATGGTGGAATACAAATAGTGTAGTTATTCCTTCCATAAGGCAATCAAACAGGCAAACATCAGAACATAGACAAAGTGAAGTCGCAATTCAACAGCTCAGACACGAGACGTATGTGGCAGGATCTACAGACAATCACGGATTACAAAGGGAAAACCAGCCACGTCGCGGACACCGACGTCTTGCTCCCAGACAAGCTAAACATCTTCTTCGCCCCCTTTGAGGATAACACAGTGCAATCGATGCGGCCCGCTCCCAAGGACTGTGGGCTCTCGTTCTCCGTGGCCGACGTGAGTAAGACATTTAAGCGTGTTAACCCTCGCAAGGCTGCCGGCCCAGACGGCATCCCTAGCTGCGTCCTCAGAGCATGAGCAAACCAAGTGGCTGGAGTGTTTACAGACATATTCAATCTCTCCCTGCATTGCTGTGCACACTGCCTATCCCATCTGGACAAGAGTAATACCTATGTAAAAATGCTGTGCATTGACCAAAGCTCAGTCTTCAACACCATAGTACCCTCCAAGCTCATCATCAAGCTTAGGGCCCTGGGTCTGAACCCCGACCTGTGCAACTGGGTCCTGGACTTCCTGACGGGCCGCCCCAGGTGGTGAAGGTAGGAAACAACACCTCCACTTCACTGATCCTCAACACAGGGGCCCCACAAGGGTGCGTGCTCAGCCCCCTCATGTACTCCTTGTTCACCCATGACTGCGTGGCCACACACGCCTCCAACTCAATCATCATGTTTGCAGATGACAGTAGTCAGTAGTAGGCCTGATTACCAACAATTACGAGGCTTTATCACTGCCTGGTATAGCAACTGCACCACCCACAACCGCTCTTCCTGTGTGGGTGAACCATTTCAACCTTGCAAGGGTTAACACGCTTAAATGTCTTACTCACGTCGGCCACGGAGAACGAGAGCCCACAGTCCTTGGGAGCGTGGCACTGTGTTATCGTCAAAGCAGACGAAGAGGGTGTTTAGCTTGTCTTCAAGCAAGACATCGGTGTCCACTATGTGGCTGGTTTTTCCTTTGTAACCCGTAATTGTCTGTAGACCCTGCCACATGGGTGGCAGGTAGCCTAGTGGTTAGAGCATTGGACTAGTAACTGAAAGGTTGCAAGATCATATCCCAGAGCTGACAAGGTAAAAATCTGTTGTTCTAGGCCATCATTGAAAATAAGAACTTGTTTTCTAACTCTATTACCTAGTCAAATAAAGGTAAAATAAAACATAGATCTTGTGTCTGAGCCGTTGAATTGCGACTCCACCATATTCCCAGTCACCTTGCCGGGGTTAAAAGCGGTGGTTCGGGCTTTCAGTTTTGTGTGAATGCTACCATCTATTCACAGTTTTTGGTTTGGGTAGGTTTTAATAGTCACAGTGGGAACAACTACATTTCCTGATGAACTCAGTCACTGTGTCTGTGTATACATCAACGTTCTTCTCAGAGGCAACCATGAACATATCCCAGTCTGCGTGATCAAAACAATCTTGAAGCATGGATTCCGATTGGTCAGACCAGCGTTGAATACATTTTAGCGTGGGTATTTCCTGTTTGAGTTTCTGCCTATAGGAAGGGAGGAGCAGAATGGAGTCATGATCTGATTTGCCGAAGCGAGGGTGGCGGAGGACCTTGTAGCCATCCCAGAAGGGGGAGTAATATCGGTTGAGACTTTTTGAAGCGTGAGTACTACAGGCAATGTGTTGACAAAACTTGGGCAGCGATTTTCTCAAATTTGCTTTGTGAAAATCCCCAGTTACAATAAATGTGGACCCAGGATGTGTGGTTTCCAGGTTCCACAAAATCCGTTGTGGTATCGGCTTGAGGGGGAATATAGACGGCTGTGACTATAACTGAAAATAATTCTTTGGGAGGCAATACGGTCGACATTTGATTGTGAGATATTCTAGGTCGGGTGAACAAAAGGACTTATTTTCCTGTACGTTATCACAATTACACCATGAGTAGTTAATCATGAAACGGACACCACCGCCTTTCTTCTTCCCAGATAGTTCTTAGTTCTTGTAACGTTTGTCGTCGGGAGACGAGGAAGCGGACCAAAACGCAGCTGGGAGCGAATACATGTTTATTTAACACACTAGAATTAAACATGTACACAAAATCAAGGAAAAAAACTGTCGATACGTTACTTGCTCAAACAAAAGAGACAACAACCCACCAACATCGTGGGGGAAAAGGAACTTAAATGTGATTCCCAATCAGACTTCACAAGCGACAGCTGTCTGATTGGGAAATCACCCCGAGCCCAACATAGAAATAAAACACAAAGGCTATAACCAAAACATAGAAAATAAAGCATAGAAATGCCACACCCTGACCAAAATAGCAGAGTTCACCTGGTCAGGGCGTGACAGTACCCCCCCTCCAACGGTGCGTACTCCCGGCGCACCAAACTAAAGTCTATTAGGGGGGGGACCCGGGTGGGCGCCTCACCCTCGGTGGAGGCTCTGGCCCCGGGCGTGTTTCTCCCCCTGCCTCCACCCTAGCCCTACCCCTCTGGCCCGGACTGGACCACTGTGGAGCGGCATGCTCAGGCTCCGGAACGGAGCCGTCGACCGGAACATGATTGGGCACCGGTGGACCAGACACGGGCCGTGCCGGACTGTGGACACGCACCGTGGGCTTGGTGCGGGGAACAGGAACGGGCCGGACAGGACTGTGGACACGCACCGTGGGCTTGGTGCGGGGAACAGGGACGGGCCGGACAGGACTGTGGACACGCACCGTGGGCTTGGTGCGGGGAACAGGGACGGGCCGGACAGGACTGTGGACACGCACCGTGGGCTTGGTGCGGGGAACAGGGATGGGCCGGACAGGACTGGGGACACGCACCACTAACCTGGTGCGGGGAGCAGGGACGGGCCGGACAGGACTGGGGACACGCACCACTAACCTGGTGCGGGGAGCAGGGACGGGCCGGGCCGGACTGGGGACACGCACCACTAACCTGGTGCGGGGAGCAGGGACGGGCCGGACAGGACTGGGGACACGCACCACTAACCTGGTGCGGGGAGCAGGGACGGGCCGGACAGGACTGGGGACACGCACCACTGACTTGGTGCGGGGAGCAGGGACGGGCCGGACCGGACTGGGGACACGCACCACTGACTTGGTGCGGGGAGCAGGGACGGGCCAGACAGGACTGGGGACACGCACCACTAACCTGGTGCGGGGAGCAGGGACGGGCCGGACAGGACTGGGGACACGCACCACTGACTTGGTGCGGGGAGCAGGGACGGGCCAGACAGGACTGGGGACACGCACCACTAACCTGGTGCGGGGAGCAGGGACGGGCCGGACAGGACTGGGGACACGCACCACTGACTTGGTGCGGGGAGCAGGAACGGGCCGGGCCGGACTGGGGACACGCACCACTAACCTGGTGCGGGGAGCAGGGACGGGCCGGACAGGACTGGGGACACGCACCACTAACCTGGTGCGGGGAGCAGGGACGGGCCAGACAGGACTGTGAACACGTACTGGTGACCTGAAGCGTGGAGCCGGTTTAGCCACTCGTCCTGGTTGGATGCCCATCCTAGCACGGCATGTGCTGGGCATGTCCACCGGACGCACCGGGCTGTGCGGGCGCACTGGCGACACAGCGCGCAACTCCGCATACCATGGCTTGGTGCGGGGAGCAGGGACGGGCCGGGCAGGACTGTGGACACGCACCGTGGGCTTGGTGCGGGGAACAGGAACGGGCCAGACAGGACTGTGAACACACACTGGTGAACTGAAGCGTGGAGCCGGTTTAGCCACTCGTCCTGGCTGGATGCCCATCCTAGCACGGCATGTGCTGGGCATGTCCACCGGACGCACCGGGCTGTGCGGGCGCACTGGCGACACAGCGCGCAACTCCGCATACCATGGCTCCTCCTCCAGATCTTCCCTCTGCAGGTCCTCAATCAACTGCCTCATCTCCTTCTCTTCCTCTGCCGTCATCCCCCACGAGAGCAGTGGTCTGGGCTCTTCCTCTGCCCTTCCGGACCACCCCATTAGCCCCCCCAAAAAAATTTCTTGGGGGTGTTTTCCGGGCCTCCTCGACCGCCGCCTGCGACTCCGTCTACCGGCTGGCTTTACCTCCTCGACCTGGGAATCCTTCCGCCAGGGTCCTTTCCCCGACATGATCTCCTCCCAGGTCCAGAACTCCTTCCCCTCGCGAGCCCATCTCTCGCGCTCCTTTTCCTCCCGCTGCTTGGTCCTGGTTCGGTGGGTTGTTCTGTAACGTTTGTCGTCGGGAGACGAGGAAGCGGACCAAAACGCAGCTGGGAGCGAATACATGTTTATTTAACACACTAGAATTAAACATGTACACAAAATCAAGGAAAAAAACTGTCGATACGTTACTTGCTCAAACAAAAGAGACAACAACCCACCAACATCGTGGGGGAAAAGGAACTTAAATGTGATTCCCAATCAGACTTCACAAGCGACAGCTGTCTGATTGGGAAATCACCCCCGAGCCCAACATAGAAATAAAACACAAAGGCTATAACCAAAACATAGAAAATAAAGCATAGAAATGCCACACCCTGACCAAAATAGCAGAGTTCACCTGGTCAGGGCGTGACAGTTCTTGTCTGCGCGATGTACAGAAAACCCAGCTGGCTGTATGGATGGGAACAGTATATCCGGAGAGAGCCATGATTCCGTGAAACAGAGTATGTTACAGTCCCTGATGTCTCTCTGGAAGGAGTTCCTCGCCTTAAGCTCGTCTACTTTATTGACCAGGGACGGAACATTAGCGAGTAATATACTCGGAAGCTGTGGATGGTGTGCATGTCTCCTGAGTTGGACTAGAAGTCCACTCTGAATACCTCTTCTCTGCCGACGTCATCTTGAAGCAGTTCAATGCCCTGGAGGGTACGAACAAAGGATCCAATTCGGGAAAGTCATATTCCTGGTCGTAATGCTGGTGAGTTACCGCCGCTCTGATGTCCAAATGTTATTTCCGGCTGTATGTAATAACACAAAAAACTTTCTGGGCTAATAATGTAAGAAATAACACACAAAAAAGTTGCTTAGGTGCTAGAAGCAGAGCAGCCATGTCTTTAGTTTTAGTTTAGTTTTCCATGTGGGCCAATTTATCTGTGAATTCTGAAAAGCTATCCAAGAATTGTTCCATAGGGTTTTTTTTATGGATTGATATTGGTTCTTGTAGAATCTGTCTACTTTTCTTCCATCTTGTTATAGTGTTCTTAACTATGAAGTTGTTAATGTTCTTAGCTTTATCCTTTGAAAACAGACGTGAAAAGATTCTGGGGATGAGCACGCACATCTTCAATATGCACCAATTGTTCCTCTTCAGTGCGTTATTTAACAATATGTCGCAAGTAAATGTCTTATTTGCATCAGATTTAGGGACATGTAAAACATTCCTACTTATTCTATTCGTTTTGTTTGCCCATATGAAGTCTGTTATGGCCGAGTATACTTTTTTAAAGAATGTCTTCGGTGGGGTAATTTGTATTACCGAAAATAAATGTAAAAACTTTGGTAACCATGCCATTCTAAAGAGATTTATTCTATCTGTAAGATTATTTCATATTTTATTTTTTGTGGTCCACTTAATGTATTGCTGTAGATTACGAGTTATTATTTTTCCTATTGCCTTTATTTCCATTTTTTCCATGTTCATTTTATATCCTGAGATTTTAGAGTATTCTGAAAATATTTTTAACAAGGGGGGCATTAAGTTTTCAATATTAGTCAGGTATATCAGAAGATCATCGGCAAATACGTTTATTTTATATTGATGTTTACCAATACCAAGACATCCTGATAACTTACAGGGAACTAGACAAAGGTTCCCCAGGCAAAGTCCTAATGACTAGTAAAATGAAAGTCCTGAGAACATCCTAAAAATGTCCTGACAGTCCACAGTGACATCCTGGTAACTTACAGGGAACTACACAACGTTCACCAAGAGAACTTTCCCTTGGGACCATCATGCAATGTCCCCTTGACCATCATGAAACGTCCCCTTGTCGTCATTGAGTGTCCCATAGATCTCGTCCTACAAGAACCAAATAGGAACCATTCCCTAATGGATATCAAAATACCTTATTATTACATTATACTGCAACCAAACCGGGACCTGTACTGAACGTCCTCTTATGGTCCCGAGGTTAACGTCATGTTTTAATATTCCTAGAACATTCTCAGAACATCAGTGAGATGACGGCTCCCTGAAACCCTTAAAGGGACCTAATGACCTATAAGGTAGTTATTGTGAAATTGTTAGGTTAGATTACTTGTTAGATATTAGTGCATGGTCGGAACTAGAAGGACAAGCATTTCGATACACTCGCATTAACATCTGCTGACCATGTGTATGTGACAAATAAAATGTGATTTGAATTGATGAGAACGTCACCAAATGTCCTTAGGACGTCCCCTATTTGCTGGGTAGCTAAGCTTGCTATCTCATGTTGGACTTGACAAATTGCTAACGGGACATGCAACCATCAAAAAATGGAAATGAACAGCTATGAATCACCGTAAAATTGCAACACAGCTAAGACCAGGAAACATCAGTGAGGAATAATAATGATCTGCTTTGATAAAAGGGATGAGTGAATTCTCAAGCAACAAGACAGGGTAAAATTATACAGTAGGGCTACTGAAATGCAATGAGGCTGGTCTTACCTTTGCTGACAGAGCAGCCCCAGCTAACAGCAAACGTTTCCACAACTTTAGAGAACGTTCCCTTAAGAGTCTCGTTAGGTAATTACCTAACGTTTTCATAGGAATGTTCCAGTGACGTGCAAGAACTGTGAAACATGTCCCATGAAAGAACATTTATATCTTATATTTGGAGAATATGCCAACCATGTTCTATGTATGTTTGGTGTGACGTTGATGAAATATTCTCCTAACCCTCAGAAAACTGGACACATGAATGTTCTTGCATCGTTCCCTTGAAACGTGTCTAGAAGATTGATATTTAATATTCTGCAGGGGGAGGGTGGATTTGATCCCTGGACGACCGAAATGAAGTGCCCTGCACACTAGTAGTGAACGTTTTGCAGAAACATAACGCTATGTTGCATATCTCACTGCTTTCCTCCATGCGCTGTGCTCTCCTGACGCCAAGTAATCAACACCTCTTAATATTAATTCAACGGATTGTGGTCAGTAAACCCATGCAATATGGTGTCAATAATTCATTTTTTTATCTATTAGCAAATACAAATTACAAGTGCATAACTAAATCGTAATTTTCCATGAATGGCATTTTTGTGGAAAAGTATTCATCATTTTGTTGCAATGTTTTCATAAACCATGTCCAATATTTGATTGGCAATAAAAAAAAGCCTCATGTTGATGTTGGTCACATTACTGCTAACTAATGTGAGCTAGTCATGCTGCGCGCGATGTGCAGTTCCAAAATTGTGCAATATAGCAGGATTAGGATTTTAGTCTGCCATCCTTTGGATTATGTTGGAACTGCATAAACTCACATCAGCAGTAGGCTTGTATTATAACTGTGGAGTGGGGTGGACACACAACTTTTGCAGATAAAATGTACAAACGCAAGCACCAAACACGATTGAAAATCATTATTTTATCATATTTGTGGAAATAAATCACATATTCAAAGGTCAATTAGCTACAGGACAATATTTCTACCTAGTTAATTACACAAAAACAAATACACCACCTCCAACACCCCTGTAGTAACAACACTTCACAATTTTACACGCGTACAGTTGAAGTCGGAAGTTTACATACACTTAGGTTGGAGTCATTAAAACTAATTTTTCAACCACTCCACAAACTTCTGGTTAACAAACTATAGTTTTTGGCAAGTCGGTTAGGATCTACTTTGTGCATGACACAAGTAATTTTTCCAACAATTGTTTACAGACAGATTATTTCACTTATAATTCACTGTATCACAATTCCAGTGGGTCAGAAGTTTACATACACTAAGTTGACTTTGCCTTTAAACAGCTTGGAAAATTCCAGAAAATGCTGTCATGGCTTTAGAAGCTTCTGATAGGCTAATTTACATAATTTGAGTCAATTAGAGGTGTACCTGTGGATGTATTTCAAGGCCTACCTTCAAACTCAGTGCCTCTTTGCTTGACATCATGGGAAAATCAAAAGAAATCAGCCAAGACCTCAGAAAAAACATTGTAGACCTCCACAAGTCTGGTTCAGCCTTGGGAGAAATTTCCAAACGCCTGAAGGTACCACGTTAATCTGTACAAACAATAGTACGCAAGTATAAACACCATGGGACCACGCAGCCGTCATACCGCTCAGGAAGAAAACGCTTTCTGTCTCCTAGAGATGAACGTACTTTGGTGCGAAAAGTGCAAATCAATCCCAGAACAACAGCAAAGGACCTTGTGATGATGCTGGAGAAAACAGGTGCAAAAGTATCTATATCCACAGTAAAACGAGTCCTATATCGACATAACCTGGAAGGCCACTCAGCAAGGATCAAGCCACTGCTCCAAAATCGCCATAAAAAAGCCAGACTACGGTTTGCAACTGCACATGGGGACAAAGATCGTACTTTTTGGAGAAATGTCCTCTGGTCTGATGACACAAAAATAGAACACCATTCCAACCGGGAAGCACGGGGGTAGCAGCATCATGTTGTGTGGGTGATTTGCTGCAGGACTGGGGGACTTCACAAAATAGATGGCATCATGAGGATAGAAAATTATGTGGATATATTGAAGCAACATCTCAAGACATCAGTCAGGAAGTTAAAGCTTGGTCGCAAATGGGTCTTCCAAATGGACAATGACCCCAAGCATACTTCCAAAGTTGTGAAAAATTGTTTAAGGACAACAAAGTCAAGGTATTGGAGTGGCCATCACAAAGCCCTAACCTCAATCCTATAGAAAAATTGTGGGCAGAACTGAAAAAGTGTGTGCGAGCAAGGAGGCCTACAAACCTGACTCAGTTACACCAGGTCTGTCAGGAGGAATGGGCCAAAATTCACCCAACTTATTGTGGGAAGCTTGTGGAAGGCTACCCGAAACATTTGACCCAAGTTAAAGAATTTAAAGGCAATGCTACCAAATACTAATTGAGTGTATGTAAACTTCTGACCCACTTGGAATGTGATGAAAGAAATAAAAGCTGAAATAAATCCTTCTCTCTACAATTATTCTGACATTTCACATTCTTAAAATAAAGTGGTGATCCTAACTGACCTAAGACAGGGAGTTTTTCACTAGGATTAAATGTCAGGAATTGTGAAAAACTGAGTTTATATGTAGTTGGCTTAGGTGTATGTAAACTTCCAACTTCAACTGTACATGCAGCATACAATCCTTTCTCCAACTAAATATTCACAATGATTGCAAGTTAAATTACACAGTACTAGGATGTTAGTCCATCCATGAAGATTAGAAATTAAACAAAATGAAACTGTACTGTAGGTGCAAACCTGACACTGACTTCCTTCTTTCCCAAGCGTGTTAGTATGTATTTCTTTGTCAAAACCTTTTTCCCCTTTATTTAACTAGGCAAGTCAGTTAAGAACAAATTTTTATTTACAATGACGGCCTACCCAATTGTCATGATGCATTCTATCCTGGGTCATTGGGCTCCTAAACCAGGTATGTAGACGTCTCAATGCACTGAACAATGTTAACTCAGCTATCCAGCTTTGTTTTTTCAGCAGATAGCTAGCTAACTCAGCTGATGTTACCAAAAGTAGCTAACGTCGTGTTAGCCATGTTAGCCTTAAGTTACCTAGCTTCATTTATTAATACATTTTTTGCATATTTAGACAGTAATTGATTAGACAGTAATTGGTTAGTTAGTGGTACTTCATTGGGTTGTGAACAGAGCTCCTGCAGTTGGATTCAGTGTCCAGATAGCTAATCAATAACTGTACCATCAAAACCCTGCTCATAAAATGTGCTAGGTTGCTAATGAAGCAGCACTTCAAGCTAGACTGGGTAGTCCCTCACATTAGTTGGCTTAACTTTATCTGTCATTACAGCTTTTGAGTCAACATGTTGAAATGTAAGTTCCTCGAATCTGGTTTACTTTGAGGTCAATAACTCTGAATGGGCTAACAAAATGTGCTATAGTAATAGCAAGCTAACAAAGTTTACCTCCGGTTCTCCTTCTCATCTGTGCGCTCTCTCCCTCAGAGAATGAACAGTCTCGCGCGCCGAAATATAATTTTTGGGGACGAATCTAAAATGACTTTGGAAAACCACTTTGACTCCGCCTCCTAAAGTGCCACCATACACAGAAATGCTTTTAAAATGTTTTAGGCTGTACTAGAAAGGCAAGGCATAGCTCATGTCTGGAGTATTAATTACAGTGTGTAATGCAGTGTAGCCTAGCTTGTTTTACACCATCCCAGCAGGGCAAAAGACTCAGGGCTAAAGCCCCGAAAGCCCAGGTCTGGAGACTTCAATGTTCAGAACCACGTTCTTGGTAAGTTCCGTTTGACATTGAGGGAATGCTTTCCTAACTCTAACGCAAAACATGTGAAATAAGTTCTCAGGCGGTTTTTGCTAACATAGATCGAATGTTCCCATAACTAACAGAATATTGCACACTTAAAAATCAGGGGAACATTACGGGTAACATTACAAAAACATTCTCTCTCCCTAGAATTATTAGCTGGGGCAGTCCAAGTCCTCGCTAACAAAATTCAGAAGATGGGTGTAGTTGATTATCATTGAAGGCTAAACCGTTATGAGAGACAGAACCCACGTTCTAGTCACACAAACTGTCAGATCAGTCTTTAAACTGTCAGATCAGTAATCAGGCTTCATTCACCCTTGACAAGACTTGTAGACCATGTATTTACTATTCACTAGGAACCAAACAGAACCAAACAGAAGCAAACGGAATGAAACGAGGAGCAACCTACCTGAATTTGGTTTTCCATTTCCTCTGGGAACCAAATGGGAAGGGACCTACATTCATTTTTCCAATGTTTTTGTGGCAAAACGTTTTCCGTTTGGAGTAAACGGTTTCAGTTGCAAAGCGTTTTTCAGGAGACAATACGTTTTGCAAAGGAATCCGACTAATGAATACACCCTTGTTGTGACAAAATTGCTAAGGAGAGTTCTACAAATTCGATTGATTAATGGCTGAATACCAATAGCCAATACAATTTAGTGGTGGGGTAAACATTTTGATTGGAAAATGTCAAGTCATCTTCAAGTGTGACATAATCATTTTTGTGGTTTTGAATGTACATTAGTTTAAAGGCATTGTCAGAATCAGTTTAAAGATTAATAATGTGACATTGACTGTGACAGGCATCACTTTAAAACCTACTTGCCTTGCTATAACTCAGTGGGCTAATTAGGAACAGGGTTGTTCAGTGTTGATTGAATCCAGATGCATCCCAACATGTGTGCAACAACCATGGACCAAGCCGGAGCAAGAGGCCTTAGCCCCTCTCGCTATCACCACCACACCACAGAAAAATGTCCCAGGCAGGTGGAGTGAGAGGAAATGCTGAACTTGTGGCCTTCTGAGCTCCCGAGAGTTAAAAGTAACATTCCACACTGTCTTGCCACCTTTGTGGGGTGCTAGGGAGACTGGGGACCCTCCCTTTGAGTGACAAGGTGAACACTGTAGACTGTTGTCATGCACTCGTTAACCCTGCTCCTCTTCCATTCTGTCAGTCTAACAAGGGCTCCAACTACACCATGGGCCAAACCATGGCATGACCCACAGACGGAGGTGTAGCTTAGAGTGGGTAAGGAATTAGGGAGTTAACATTTCTGAAAAAGAGAGCATCAACTTATCTTTACCACATAGTCATAATCAGGTGTGTTGATATTATAATATTTAATCAGAATTGGGTGATGCAATCATTAAAGTGCGCTCTGCAGGCTTAATGGAGGGAAACAATCTCAATCAAAGGTTGCACTATGTCGACTTTTATCAGGTAGGCTAGATACCCAGTTTAAGAAAATGACAAAAAACTTGTCACTGATGTTATTGTTTTATAGTAGATTATAAAAATGTAAAACCTCTTAAAGAGTAGCCAAAAGCCATGTAAAATAAACTGGAATATTATGTTACATCCATCACAATCCATGCATTTGCAGTGAATTAACATATTCACTGCAAATTACTGTAAAATATGGATAGCGTTGAAGTCTCATAATAGGAAAGGAAAGCGATGCACTGTGACAGCACAACAGAATAGCTATTTCTGTAGCTCACCTCAACTCAATATATCAGATGCCTTACACAAAGCTTGGTGCTCATGGCTGCATAATGGTTTTCATGAGCTTAATTTTAGAATAGACTTAACTTCACACCAAGCGGATTATTTTATATATGTTTACATTAAAAGGGTTAAACATAAGATGCATATATTTGCTTAGGCATTAATTGTATGTATGGGGCAAACATTTTTTTAACATTGAAATAAAAAGTAAATAATACAGAAAATAATGGCATAGAAAAGGAGAACAAAGACTAAAACCTAGGAAAACAAGATGGAGGGAGAGAAAAGGAGTCAGACAAAAAACGAGAGAGTGTGTGCATGCAGGTGTGTGTGTTTGAGTGTGTGTACTAGTGCGTGTGTCTGTGTTTTTATGTGTCTTTAGTAATGTGTCAATGTGTTTGTGCACGGGTGCAAGTGTGTGTTCGTGTGTGTGTGTGTGTGTGTGTGTGTGTGTGTGTGTGTGTGTGTGTGTGTGTGTGTGTGTGTGTGTGTGTGTGTGTGTGTGTGTGTGTGTGTGTGTGTGTGTGTGTGTGTCAGAGTCGGTGTGTGTGTGTGTCAGTGTCGGTGTGTGTGTGTCGGTGAGGGAGCCAGACGTTGACTCCTCCAGATGGGAATGCCTAGGCTCAGCCTCCAACTACTCTGCTAATAAACTCCAATATTAGTTACAGGCACTAAACTCAGGAATGTGCGACCGTAACCCCTTCCTGTCCGTGCAGGCTACACAGCCCACACCTCACAGCCCAGGGCCTGCCAGCAAACTCATTCAGGCATGAGATCTTGGCTGTGTGTGCATGTACGGGGCATGTCCTACATGAGCAGACACATACAGGGCTCCTGAGTGGAGAGGAGAGATGGCCTCTCTCCCCGCGGGGCCAGAACAGGCCAACACATGAGTGGCTGGGATGGTGTTTCCTGTAAACACCTTAGTGCTACTGTGCATGTGGCATAGATAGGGTTGCAAAATTCCGGGAACTTTCAATAAATTCCTTGGTTTTCACGAAATCCCGGTTGGAGGGTCCCGGGATCAGGAGGGATAATATCCCTGTGGGGACCTAAAATTCCCCACAAGGACAGAAGAACAAGGATAATTGAGGAAAAAGGTGATTTTAAACTTGGGTTTAGGTTTAGGTTTAGGTTTAGGTTTAGGGTTTAGGGTTAGGGTGAGGGTGAGGGTAAGGGTAAGGGTAAGGGTTAGGATTAGGTTTAGGGTTAGATGTTGGGGAAAATAGGATTTCAAATGGACATTAATTTGATGTCCCCACGAAGATAGAAGAACATGTTTGTGTGTGTGTGTGTGTGTGTGTGTGTGTGTGTGTGTGTGTGTGTGTGTGTGTGTGTGTGTGTGTGTGTGTGTGTGTGTGTGTGTGTGTGTGTAAAAGCAAGCGTATAGGGGCTTGTTTAGCAGTTAAGGACGAGAACAGAACAGTTTTGTGGGCCATGAGAAAGGAGAGCTCAAAAAGACCAAGGAAGAGAATGAGACGGGGAAGGCGTCTTGGTAGCTAATAGAGTGTAAGATAAAACAGTTGATAGTTGCTTGGTAAAGGTTGTGGTGGACTTTCATGTATCATTTTGATAAGTGCATTGTTTTACAGAAGCTTTGCATGTACACAAAGCAATGACTAGCTGTCAATCCTTATACGTACAGCATAACACTATTCCCTTCATTATATAGGCTATATGGCTGCCCAATCACATCTTTATTCTTCACCCTAGATCACTGTGTCTGTAAGGATCGACGCTGGTAGAGACGAGAAGCAGGTACAGGGAGTGAACATTTAATTATCAATGGACATGGAACCGAACAGGACCGGACAGCATATGGACAAGAACACATAACAACATTAATGCAGACACCGGGAACAAACGGGGGAGCAGACAGTTATAGACGGGGCAATCAACAAAGGGAAGGAGTCCAGGTGAGTCCAATGAGCGCTGCTGCGCGTAATGATGGTGACAGGTGTGCGTAATGAAGGGCAGCCTGGCACCCTCGAGCGCCAGAGAGGGAGAGCGGGAGCAGGCGTGACAGTGTCAGCCTGATGACGAGGGAAGGGGTGAGTGGTGACTGATGCGATTTATAGCAAGAGAATGGTAAATCATGATGGTCCCCTCCTGTTCAAAACCATTCCTGATCCTATGTTGGGTGTCCATGCCATATAAACAGCACAGTCCCTATCTTGTTATACAGCATGTGTTAGGTGTAGGTTTTTAGTGGTAACATGTTGTGCGTGTTTTAGTGGGAGCATGTGCGTGAGTGTCTGTATCTGTGTGTGTGCTCATGTGACATCAGCTCCAGACCGAGAGAGGCCCTCCTTAATGAGGTCATTAATCTGCAGACGAGTCACGCAGGCAACAGATGCAGCCGAAGACAACTTCTCTCACGTCCTTGCAGGTGGGTCTGGGGGGTGGGGGGGCTCAAAGCACAGACAGTCCCCTACTTCCAGAGAAGTGTCAGCAAATCTGTGGTGTGAAGATGGGTTGTGGTAGCTCCCACTCAGACAGTCACAGAAATAAAGACGAGATGAGTCATAGATGTGGCAATCACTGCTATAAATACTAAATACATGTCCCCCCCACATTCTGAAATTGCATTTGTGTCCCCCCCAGTTTAATCATTCGAATGTGTTACAAAACGAGGCAACGGTGTGCTTTAGGATTGTGCGGACGCTTCTGAACTGTCAAGTAGGTTGTTTGGAATGTTTATCTGACTGCATAAAATGTAAAAAAAAAAATAATAATATGTCCCCTCTACTTCTAAAACCAAAGTTGGTACAGAGTACATTTCATGTATAACATCAGCGGACATAGTAGAATAGATAACATCATTAGTGTTATCAATGTGGATAAACTAATAGTTACAGAGATGCTTTAAGTGATCAGTGAGTAGAGCGGAGGAGGAATGGTGTTAGAAGGAGAAGAAAGGGCTTGTTTTTGTGGTTAAAATGGCTATTTACGTGGGCTGGTGGATTGAATATGTCCCTGAGCGCAGGGCTGGGGTGTTAAGGCTCTAGCCTGCAGCAAGGGAAGCTGTGCAAGCATGACTGATCTATTGAGAGGAGCATCACTGAGAATGCACCCATGGCTCCAATCAATACTGTCTCATTTGTTTGTGTGCGTGCGAGTGTAAAATTGGGTGCTCTCTCTCTTTCAAGGTGTGTGAGTTAGGACCCTGGGTTTAGGGAGGGATGGCTGGGGCTGAGAGCAGAGCAGTGGAGGGTGGTATGGAGAGAGGGTGGGCATGTGGATCTCAGGGGGATGCAGGGTGAGTCCTTGTGGGACTATCTCAGCCAATCATCCAATGATTGCAGCCACACCCTCCACAGCTGTCAAGAATGGCAGTGGGACCATTGTTGTTTAACATGGGCCCTCTTGCTGCAGCACACTGTAGATAGCCTTCACTAAGTCCTCAAGCTGTGTCTCATAATCCAACTGGACTGTGTTACTGCCTGTTTTGATGTCATTTGTTTGTTATAATTTCACCAAAATATTATTGACTCAATCAATCAATCAATCAAATGTATTTATATAGCCCTTTTTACATCAGCAATTCCAACCCGAGTTAAGCGTGCGTAAATGGAACATAATTCCCTTTTTATGCACTTTTCTCTCTATATGTGTATCCTTACCTTGAACATAAGCATGAGAATAGTGTGCTATTCACCTGCTATTAGTTTGGGGTGGAGATTGAATAAATGAAGGAGTGGCAGAGGTGTGTCTACAGATACGCCGTATTCTGACCTTGACTTAATTCCCTAACAATTCCACCACATTTACATGTGAGGAAACCATGAATAAGGTCTAGCGAACCTACCGGTTCCAAGTGGAAAAAGCTTCTTCTTCTTTTTTTTCTGATAAAAATATGGTCACTCTTGAATGTCTTAATAATAGGCCACCATGACTTTCTTTGTTCCCTGTTTCTATCATGTTAAATAGTATCCACTATCAGTATTGACTATCAGGCCTAATAACAACATTCAACTGCCAATTTACTGTTACTTCCCTTCAGCTGGTGTAGCCTACATTATCGTTCCATTTAATTACACTGTTTCATTTACCTTCATTTGCTTCCTTTATAAATGCTGTCACTGTCATCTGGTTTTTGCTGAGGATCATTAGTAACAGTTGATAACATAAAAAACACATGTAGTCTAATTAAATCGTTATGGAGCGGAGTGCAACAGTTTGAACCCGACGCATGGCGCAATACTTGGCCGTGTCATCACACAGTTCCATGGTTAGTGCAGGCAATAGATGAGAGGATAAAACACTGTTGTACACTATTCTCCCTGTTATAATTCTATGTACACTAATCTTCCAACATTACCATGTGTTGAAGAACTGAACGTTGCAATTTCCAAACCACCGTTTTCTTTCTTTTGTGCATGAAGGCTCTCCAAACCTGTTTTTTTATGATTCATAAATACTTTCCTAACCCTAAATAATCTACAAGATTGGAGTATTTTTAAATCTACCAATTGGTGCTGAAAAGGAGATAAATATATGCATATATTTAAATGGCATTCTTTCATTAATCCCTAATATTCTGAACCTGTTCTCTCAATATATTCTAGTGAGTCTGTCAACAAAATACACTGTATTTAAAGGGATGGCTTAAGATAAATGTACTGAGCAGCAGCAGAAACTGGATCAGCAGCACGGCCAGGTGGACTGGGGACGGGGAAAGCCAGGAGTCATCAGGCCAGGTAGTCTGGCTCAGGTCCTGCGGGAGGGGAGAGAGAGAGAGATGGGATAATTAGAGGGAGCATACTTAAGATCACACAGGACACCAGATAAGACAGGAGAACTACACCAGATAGGGCAGACTGACCCAAGCCCCCGTCGCTTAGACTATTGCAGCATAGATACTGGAGACTGAGACGGGGGGTCGGGGAACACTGTGGCATCGTCCAAAGTTACCCCGGGACAGGGACAACCAGGCAGGATATAACCCCACCCACTTTGCCAAAGCACAGCCCCCACACCACTAGAGGGATATCAACAAACCACTAACTTACTACCCTGAGAGGCGGCCTATAGCTCACAAAGATCTCCGTACTGCACGAGCCCAAGGGGGACGCAAAGCCGGACAGGAAGATCACGTCAGTGACTCAACACACTCAAGTCGACTATAAAAAAGCCTGGCACGATTTGATGCACCCCTCTTAGGGACGACATGGGAGAGCCTGAGCAAGCCAGTGAAGCCCCCGTAATAGGGTCATAGGCAGAGAATCCCAATGGAGAGAAGGGAGCTGGCCAGGCAGAGACAGCAAGGGTGGTTCGTCACTCCCGTATCTTGTCACTTCGTACCCCTGGGCCTGACTACGCTCAGTCATTAGCCCTACTGAAGAGATGAGACTTAAAGGTTCAGACTGAGTCTGCGTCTCTCGGCAGACCATTCCATAATAATTTAGCTCTATAGGAGAATGCCCAGCCTCCAGCTGTTTGCTTGGAAATTCTAGGAACAGTAAGGAGTCCTGTGTCTTGTGACTGTAGCATAGGTATAGGTATGTATGTGTAGGTATGTACGGCAGCACCAAATCAGAGAGATAGGCAGGAGCAAGTCCATGTAATGCTTTGTAGGTTAGCAGTAACACTTTGGAATCAGCCCTAGCCTTAACAGGAAGCCAGAGGCTAGCACTGGAGTAATATGATAACATAAATTCTAGCAGCCATATTTAGCACTAGCTATTATACGTTTATTTAGGGCCTTATCTGAGTATCCGGAGAGCAGAGCATTGCAGTAGTCTAATCTTGAAGCGACAAACGCATGGATTAGATTTTCTGCCTCACTTTTGGACAAAGAGTTTCAGATTTTTACAATGTCTCGAAAACATTTTTTATATGTTTGCCAAAAGAGAGATCAGGGTCCAGAGTAACGCTGAGGTCCTTCACAGTTCTTTAGATGACTGTACAACCATCTCGCTGTTAACAACTTTTTATCCTTGTGCATATTCCCTGTGTGTCTGTGTGTGTGGGCAGCAGGGGGCTCCTGGCTGCTCCACTTTGGTCATGGTTGACGCGTGTTCAAGCTTTAATCCCACTCAGGGCCTGGCGTGAGGGGAACCATAACTGCACCACATGACCAAGTTCCTCCACCCATGACACAGTGATGGATGGACTAGCCTGGCCTCCTTTACCATTCAGCTCAGCATCCTCAACCTCTCCAGGCCACTCTTACCATTAACTGTGATTAGCACAAACACATTACTGTCACTTTAACTGCACTGGGGAACAAAGTCCTGTTTGAATTAGCCTAGTATGCTTTGAATTAGCCTAGTATGCTAGTATGCTTTGTTTCATTTTGTAATTTCTTGTGCCCACAGACTTTGCTCACATAAAGTAGGCCAACGCCAGACTTTTGAAAAATACATCGTTTTTGCCCATGGCCCAATTTTGAGTGAGGCTCATGTTAGTCTAGATAAATCCACCAGTTCAAACTGGGTAATTTAATTTAAATAAATACAGGCAGTCAGCAAAATGTAGCAGTAATAGTTTCTTAAAAACCACATATGAAATGATAAATTAAATTTATAGAAGAAATACATTACATTGTCGGGGGCAGTGGTACATTTTTTCCATCTAAGCTTAACTTAATAACACTTGTGTAGGACTAGCAATAAACACGCCGATGACAACCCAATGATGAGAGGGGCTCAGAGCTGTGAGGCACATGACAGTCAAAGCCTCTGTCACAACACTCAGTCACTGGCTGGATAGATGCCTGGGCTCTGGGCTGGGACATGGCAGTTGGCAAGCTCAGAGCTCAGGGACAAATAGACATGCTGAAACCTGAAGCTGCCCCCCAGGGAAGCGGTTCACTGGGGGGAACAGGTGCCCCGCATCAGGCGCCACAGAGCAGCGGACAGGGGGGATGACGGTGACCCAGCCTCCTTAGCTTATAAGCCAACCTACCGCCTCTCAGGGATAGCCAAGAGTGGCCCGGACAGTATGTTCTGATAAAATGACCCTTCACATATTATCATCTGTGAACTCTATGAAGCCCATCCCCATACTTACCAAAGGAAGTCAGGACTCCTCCTCTAGTCCTGCCCAATCCTAGGAACAGCTAGCCTCATGGACCAACAGTATTTCCACCAGTTTGAGAAAATCATGAAAAAATTTTTTGCTGACATAGATATCCAGATAATAAATTAACGGTAACCGATATCCTGATAATTTCCTGATAACTGTTGTTGAAGGATTTTTGAGTAGCCTAATAGAATAGGGCTGCATTGAATCTGGAATCACACATGGACAAAATACACCAGACATAACATTCTGTAACCACAGCAGGTTGTTATAGGAGCAGAGAGGTGAAAGGTCAAGGCTGGGTACACGCACACACACACACACACACATGCACACGCACACGCACACACACACACACACAGGGGATCTCTCTGACCTGTGCACACATGCTCTCCCACTCCAACCACGTCAGAATAATCCAAAGAGCACACAACCTTACTTAAACATTAAGTGACTTTGAGATAACTATTTCAGAGAATGATGAGACTTGTCTATTATTATTATTATTGGCATGGGGGCTTGACCTTGCACCTGTTCTGTGTTCTGCAAATGGAAGATGGCTGTATGTGTGTGTAACTGACTACTTCTCTGTGTATTTGTGCATGCCTGTTTACTTTTACTTCAGAGTATGGTATGCATGTGTGCGTGGGTGTACTGTAGTATTATATGTGTATGTTTGTGTATTTACATTTTGTATATCTAATGTGTATGCATTTGTGTGTGTGTGTGCGTGTGTGCGTGCGTGCGTGTGTGTGTGTGTTTGTGTGCGCATGTGTGTGTGTCTGTGCCTGTGTCTGTGTGTGCTACATGTGTGTGGTGGTCCCCCATTGCTTATTCTCCAGCCACACACAGGTACAATGCAATCAGACGTCACCACAGGAACCTAATATAATGCTGTGGTGTGTGCTAATTAACACTGAATAGAGCTCATAAGCACAATCCCACAGCAAAAGAATCAACACACTGCACACAGGCATCTATCTGTCAATGAACTGAGCAAAGACAACCAATGGAAGTGAACAAAAGTGAACACTGAGTGAACAAAACATGCTCTTTCTTTCCATGACAGACTGACCAGGTGAATCCAGATGAAAGCTATCATCCAAATCAAATCAAATTTTATTGGTCACATACACATGATAAGCAGATGTTATTGCGAGTGTAGTGAAAGGCTTATGCTTCTAGTTCCGACAGTGCAGCAATATCTAACAAGTAATCTAACAATTCTACAACAACTACCTAATACACACACATCTAAGTAAAGGAATGGAATAAGAATATATACATATAAATATATGGATGAGCAATGACAGAGTGACATAGAAAGATGCAGTAGATAGTATAAAATACAGTATATACATATGAGATGAGTAATGCAAGATATGTAAACATTATTAAAGTGACATTATTAAAGTGACTAGTGATCCATTTATTAAAGTGGCCAATGATTTCAAGTCTGTATGTAGGCAGCAGCCTCTCTGTGTTAGTGATTTCTGTTTAACAGTCTGATGGCCTTGAGATAGAAGCTGTTTTTTAGTCTCTCGGTCTCAGCTTTGATGCATCTGTATGGACCTCGCCTTCTGGATGGTAGTGGGGTGAATAGACAGTGGCTTGGGTGGTTGTTGTCCTTGATGATCTTTTTGGCCTTCCTGTGACATTGGGTGCTGTAGGTGTCATGGAGGGAATCCGTGATGCGTTGTGCAGACCGGACCACACTCTGAAGAGCCCTGCGGCTATGGGCGGTGCAGTTGCCGTACCAGGCGGTGATGCAGCCCGACAGGATGCTCTCAATTGTGCTTCTGTAAAAGTTTGTGAGGGTTTTAGGTGACTTGTTGATGTCACTTGTTAAATCCACTTCAATATGTGTAGATGAAGGGCAGGAGACAACTTAAAGATGGATTATTAAGCCTTGAGACAATTGAGAAATGGATTGTGTATGTGTGCCATTCAGAGGGTGAATGGGCAAGACAAAAGATGTAAGTGCCTTTGAACGGTGTATGGTAGCAGGTGCCAGGCGCACCAGTTTGAGTGAGTAAAGAACTGCAACGCTGCTGGACAATCAACAGTTTCCCGTGTGTATCAAGAATGGTCCACCACTCAAAGGACATCCAGGCAACTTTACACAACTCTGGGAAGCATTGGAGTCAACATGGGCCAGCATCCCTGTGGAACACCTTCAGCCCGATGACTTGAGGCTGTTCTGAGGACAAAAGGGGGTGCAACTCAATATTAGGAAGGTGTGCCTAATATTTTGTACACTGAGTGTATATATTTACAAATGCACACTTTCACATTATGGGTGTAAACAGCATGACAAGGCATCTGACTTTGAAGGAATTGTGTCCTTATTCAAATGCCCTCAGGCTGTTTTCTCTAGCTGCTGCAGAAAACAATATTATTATTTCTATCCGCATTGGCTATGACATTGTATCCACTGGAAGTGCACTACTTTAACTGTTAGCAGCTACGTGCACACACACACACACACACACGCCGCTCTCCTTTGAGATGTCAGCGATCTGCTCACGGTTTGGTGGAGCTATTGTTCAGAAGGGCTCATATTCTTTAACGGGGGTCTTTTGTTGTTGTAAACAGCCTGCATTTTTAATCCAGTCCAAGATTCTGGGCTAGTAATGAATGTGTCTAGGCAGCCAGGCTCTCTGGGGAGGGAGACCTCTGGCTCCTGTTGCTAAGTTTCAGCAAAGCCGGAGTTCTGGAGGAATCAGACTGTTCCGCCCCACCAATCTGCCACACGCGCACGCACACGCACACGGACACACACGCACACCACAGAACCTCCTCACACTATCAATATAGAGATACATTACACTCTCAAGCACACATAGAAGCGAATTCAAGCAAACACCAAAGAGCCCCTAGAACAGCAAATACAAAGCTGGTACACAGAAGGGCAAACTGATACTGTATTCACACAACCCCACACTCTACAGACTGTTGCATTACAAAAAGATACACAGAAATTCACTCTCTTTATCTCTCTTTCTCTTTCTAGCTCGTTCTCCCCTCGCCACTTCAATAGATGGAACACTAGTCACTTTAATAATGTCAATTGAATCATGTTTACATATTTTGCATTACTCATCTCATATGTATATACTGTATTCTATCCTATTCTACTGTATCTTAGTCTATAATGCTCTGACATTGCTCTTCCAAATATTTATATATTCTTAATTCCATTCCTTTACTTAGATTTGTGTGTATTAGATATTTGTTGGGAAATTGTTAGATTACTTGTTAGATATTGCTGCACTGTCGGAACTAGAACACAAGCATTTCGCTACACTCGCAATAGCATCTGGAAATCAAGTGTATATGACCAATACAATTTCATTTGATGAATTTACTAAAGACTAGCATTTTTTAATGAGCTGCCTCCATTTCTATTAACTATCTTTCTCTTACAGCGCTTCATTTCTTTGGCTTGCTCTTTCTTTTCTCCCAGAATCCATATCTTCCATTCTGCGGCCAGACGCTGTCAGTCACTTTATTGGCGGAAGGCTTGCTGGTTCAATAGTGTCAATTCCAAGCCTCGGACATTGACCTAAATTAGCTCTTCCTCAACGCCTAACCCCAAATCAACCATTTCCTCACGAACCATGTTTTCCAACCATTGAGCATTGTGGCCGTCAGGAGCTTCCTGCCTCTTGCCTGACTACTCAAACTGAATTTGCCCGCTGCTCTATCGTTCGTTATATACTTAGAGTCGTTTGTGGTGAGGTCAAAAGGAGGGGTGATGTACAAAAAAAGTCATCAGCGATTGGATCATCTTTAACCAATCAGAGTATAAAGCCAATAAAGAATTTTCAAAACCGCGCTTTACCCACGTGTGTTCTGGCTCTGACTCAACCCATTGGTTTCTGGGACCAATCAGACGGTCTAGAATAGATTTCCATTCTAGAAATTGTTGGGGAGATAGTTAGATCGAGACTCATTGCGGATAAGGAAGCGTTTGGCGGGAGGAAGGAATTTGGGTAGCCAGACAATGCTGCCGCAGCCTCCCACCCAAACAGCCAACCCCTGACCTTCCTACTCTAGCCGAACCTCTCACACATACAGAGGAGGGGGACTCTTACATCTAGAGACTAACAGATCACACACTGGATAGCATCACACCTTTAGACAAAATTACAACACACACACACACACACATATAGTTGAAGTGGGAAGTTTACATACACCTTAGCCAACTACATATAAACTCAGTTTTTCACAATTCCTGACATTTAATCCTAGTGAAAAACTCCCTGTCTTAGGTCAGTTAGGATCACCACTTCATTTTAAGAATGTGAAATGTCAGAATAATAGTAGAGAGAATGGTTCATTTCAGCTTTTATTTCTTTCATCACATTCCAAGTGGGTCAGAAGTTTACATACACTCAATTAGTATTTGGCAGCATTGCCTTTAAATTTGTTTACATTTGTTTTGGGTCAAATGTTTCGGGTAGCCTTCCACACGCTTCCCACAATAAGTTGGGTGAATTTTAGCCCATTCCTCCTGACAGAGCTGGTGTAACTGAGTCAGGTTTATGGGATCCTTGCTCGCACACACTTTTTCAGTTCTGCCCACAATTTTCTATGGGATTGAGGTCAGGGCTTTGTGATGGCCATTCCAATCCCCTGACTTTGTTGTCCTTAAGCCATTTTGCCACAACTTTGGAAATATGCTTGGGGTCATTGTCCATTTGGAAGACCCATTTGCGACCAAGCTTTAACTTCCGGACTGATTTAACTTCCGGACATCTTGAGATGTTGCTTCAATATATCCACATCATTTTCCTACCTCATTATGCCATCTATTTTGTGAAGTGCACCAGTCCCTCCTGCAGCAAAGCACCCCCACAACATGATGCTGCCACCCCCGTGCTTCACGTTTGGGATGGTGTTCTTCGGCTTGCAAGTCTCCCCCTTTTTCCTCCAAACATAACGATGGTCATTATGGCCAAACAATTCTATTTTTGTTTCATCAGACCAGAGGACATTTCTCCAGAAAGTACGACCTTTGTCCCCATGTGCAGTTGCAAACCGTAGTCAGGCTTTTTTATGGCGGTTTTGGAGCAGTGGCTTCTTCTTTGCTGAGCGGCCTTTCAGGTTATGTCAATATAGGACTCGTTTTACTGTGGACATAGATACTTTTGCACCTGTTTCCTCCAGCATCTTCACAAGGTCCTTTGCTGTTGTTCTGGGATTGATTTGCACTTTTCGCACCAAATACGTTAATCTCTAGGAGACAGAATGTGTCTCCTTCCTGAGCGGTATGACGGCTGCGTGGTCCCATGGTGTTTATAGTTGCGTACTATTGTCTGTACAGATGAACGTGGTACCTTCAGGCGTTTGGAAATTGCTCCCAAGGATGAACCAGACTTGTGGAGGTCTACAATTTTTTTTCTGAGGTCTTGGCTGATTTCTTTTGATTTCCCATGATGTCAAGCAAAGAGGCACTGAGTTTGAAGGTAGGCCTTGAAATACATCCATAGGTACACCTCCAATGGACTCAAATGATGTCAATTAGCCTATCAGAAGCTTCTAAAGCCATGACATAATTTTCTGGAATTTTTCAAGCTGTTTAAAGGCACAGTCAACTTAGTGTATGTAAACTTCTGATCCACTGCAATTGTGATACAGTGAATTATAAGTGAAATAATCTGCCTGTAAACAATTGTTGGAAAAATGACTTGTGTCATGCACAAAGTAGATGTCCTAACCGACTTGCCAAAACTATAGTTTGTTAACAAGAAATGTGTGGAGTGGTTGAAAAACGAGTTCTAATGACTCCAACCTAAGTGTATGTAAACTTCTGACTTCAACTGTACATACACAGTATATGCAATAGCACATACAATCACAGACATTTAAATGGTGTCTTCAAATTAACTGGAATGGAATAAAATCTAATATATTATTTATTTGACGTCACTGGATAAAGCTAGGTGATAATGGCTGTGTTTTTGTACAGCACCTGCACTGTTTTTTCATTACTCCTCTTTTATCTTTCTTCTTTGACTATTGTCTGGATTTTTGTCCATTTACTTTAAATGAGCGATCCCTTATGTGAAAATAGATCTGGTCTCATAGGAGCCTCAACTATCATATAGAAATGCTTCAATCAAAATGAGAGATGTATACTATATGTCAAAGGGTTAAATCAAAGTGGTCTTTTTTAAAGTACAAAAGTGCTGGAATTCTCCTGTCCTCCCTTTTGCTCTCTCCCCCTCCCTGACTGAAGCGATTAAATTGCTGATTGATTTTTGTATCTTAGCTCAATTCCCTGGCCCTCGCTCTCCGTCTCCTGCCATTGATCCTCACAAGGCTGCTGACTCCAAAGTCAGAGGACCCATCCTCTCCAGCCTCCGGAAATGAACTTGTTAGATGGGCTCTGCAATTTATTGCTCATGAGGCCTGTCTCTGTGTGAATGTGTGTGTGTGTGTGTGTGTATGTGAAAGAGAGAGAGAGTGTGTGTGTGTGTGTGTGTGTGTGTGGGTGTGTGTGTGTGTGTGTGTGTGTGTGTGTGTGTGTGTGCGTGCGTGTGTGCGTGCGTGCGTGCGTGCATACAGGGTTGGAAATGTACTGCATGTCGGCATTTCTATGTTGAGGAGTCTGCCTGTGTATGTGCTTGTCTGCTGGTGAGCTGCAGTGTGCAATTTATTGCGGTCTGTTTGTGCTTGTGTGCATTTTTGTGTTTGTCTGTGTGTATGTACCATTGCAAGCCTGTGTTCTTAAACCTCATTCCTCCAATAGGAACAGAGTGGGATAGGTGTGACTAACTAAGGCTCACAGGGGTAGTTGTTAATATTTTCTCCAATAGTCAAACATGTAACAAATAGAAACATTTGGTTCAAGGCAAAGAGGTTCATCTTGATACAGTACGATCACTGGAACAAGATTAGGACCCAACCAGTAATGCATCAGAGTGTCTGTGTCATTTCAAATGACATATATAATAACTGGCAGCCAATAAAAAACAACTGCCCATTCTTACCAGCTGAGTTAACATCTAGCTAAAGACTTTGTCCCGTTTGATTGTGCTCCCATATTAGAACAAGGACCATCAGCACCAATGATATACTGAGGGAGTGGGTTAGAGACAAGGGTAAAACACACACACACACACACACACTCCCTGTATCACCCCTAGTGCTTGGTCCACCTGTGAGGGGCGTCAGACATTTCCTGTCCCTCAGTGCAGCCTTCTCTGACATATTGATTGGGCTCATTTTTAAAGGCCCTGTTCTCCCACTGTTATTTACTCCAATAGTAAATCTTTACAATGCCGTAAAATTATGTTTTACACACGTGGGTTATACAATCTCCCTGCTGCAGCGGGTAGACCAGACAAGGCAGGACAAGGCTACCAGAGGGCAAAGTGAGTCTATTGGAGGGCACCTCCTCTCTCGCTTGATGCAAAGCCAGTGCAATAGTACTAGAAAAGGCCTTGGCACAACTTTAAAGTGTGTTTGAGAGAGTGATCTGACAACTCCATCCCCTCACTTCACTGCTCTTTGGAAGAGCTTCTCTCTTTTGTTTTTGGAGTTGTCGTTTCTTGGCTAAGGTCAGGTGGATGCTATGTGATTTGATGGACCAGTTACAGAGTTTACGTTACACTGATGCAGAAACCTATTTTTTTTCAGAACCTAACCTGATTGCCACTAAGCTTCATCTTAGATGGGTCACTAAATTTATGAATACTAAATTAGTATCCACAATGACATATAGTAACTCTAATATTTTAGAGGTCACACAAATTCTTTCACTTGGCAGTCATCATATGTTATTGCTACAACGTAAATCATTCTACTTGGACATAGCAGAGGTCTTTACTTCATCAGCGACAGTGGACATGTGTTCAGCTTGTTGTCAGTATTTCTTTCCACCTGGCAGGCAGGGACCCCAGGCTCCAGTCTCCTCCCTGCCCAAGTGGGCCTGCTGTAGTAATGGCCCACATGCCCAAGTCACGCCAGGGGTAATAATTACTTAATTTAGGACCAGGGAGGCAGGCCATGGCTCGCGTTTATTGGTGTTGATGCCGAGCAGACTTCAAAAAGCCACTAGGCCCCTAATTTATCCCTCTCACTGGACCCTGTGTGTCTAAGCAAGAGAGACAGCAGGAGAGATGGAGAGAGTGTGAGTGGGTGTTTAGTGCTGCTTGGCCATTGACTGTGATGCACTCGTTCTTTGATGTCAGTAACAAGATCATCAAGGCCCTGGGCCCACACCCTCATTTTTACACATCCCTCCTTGCATCCCTGGCCTGCTGAACTCATAGCCAAGCTGAACTTGGTAATCTGCTGCATCTAATGCTATTTGCATTTACATGGGTTACCCTATCTGAAAGTGTAGACCAACAAAAAAATGATCATTTGGAATAAACAATAAATAATTAATCTGAGTGGTTAAATAAGTAATAGTGTGATATCTATTTCTTTGGTGGTGCTATTGCCTTGCTTTACTTATTAATGGGCTTAATAGACACCCTGTCTTGCCATAGAGTTCAGAGTCGACAGTCTAGCGAGAGCCTCTTGAACTGTGCAGTTTACTGATGTCCAGGAGCTCAGAGAAAGTTCCAGCTTCTTTTACCCTCTCTATCCATCTGCCTTTTCTGATTGATTCTGTGAAACTGGAAAGACAGAGAGAGTCTAGACTTTTTATTTTGTGGGGGCTAGTTGGGGGATAGGGTCAAGGAGTGACATGAGCCAGCTGTGGAATCCCCGGCACAGCCCCCCTTCCCTTCCCTACACATCCCCTCCCCAGCTCTCCTGTGACAGCCACGAGATGCTCCAAAAATACCCACTCACCCCCACCCTCCCTCCAAAAAAAAACATTCACCCGTCTAGAGGGATAAAATGTCTCTCTCCATACCTAAAAACCATGACTACAAATTAAGCGAGGGCTTCTGTGAAATTTTCCCTTTATGTGGCCCAGGGTTTTAAAGGTCCTGAGAGGAATGGAGAAACTCCTGGGACAAGACAAGAACATCCCTCTAAGCATTTACCAAGGGTGATGTCTTTTGGACATCTTTTGTTGGTGCTGTCGTTTTTTGGCAGATTTTTGGTGCAGCCCGGACAAGAGGTCTGTGGACGTTGAAATCAAAGCCGGTTCGGAGAGGCCTATATTTTGCCGAAACATAGACGTCTATAATTGGTTCAGATTTGGTCTGGTCTGGACTGGCCTTGATTTCAACGTCCACAGACGTCCGGTCCTGACTGGCCTACATTTGGCCCAAACATAGACGTCTATTTTTCACACGTTTGGACAGCACAGTACAGCACAACACAGTACAGCAGACCACCGCAGAGTACAGTAAATAAAATATAGGTATAGTCTACTGTATTGTACCCTACTTTACTCTAATGTACTATACTGAAATGTACAGTACAGTACTGAATTGTACAGTACAGTACTGAATTGTACAGTACTCTACTGAATGAACCTGTACTGTACTGAACTACACTGAATTAATCTATATTGTACTGTACTCTACTGTAATGTACTCTGCTGTGCTCTGCTCTACTGAATTAAACTCTACTGTAGTCTACTCTACTGAATAAAACTACAGTATTTATGCTGCAGTAGTTTATGTGTCGGGGGGCTAGGGTCAGTCTGTTATCCTGATATGGATAGGGGGCAGTATTTTCACGGCCGGATGAAAAAACGTACCCGATTTAAACTGGTTACTACTCTTGCCCAGAAACAAGAATATGCATATAATTAGTAGATTTGGATAGAAAACACTCTGAAGTTTCTAAAACTGTTTGAATGGTGTCTGTGAGTATAACAGAACGCATATGGCAGGCAAACACCTGAGAAAAATTCAACCAGGAAGTGTAGGATCTGAGAAATGTAGTTCTTCTTTCTAGTCCCTTTCGAAACTACAGTATCTGTGCTGTCACGTTGCACTTTCTAAGGCTTCCATTGGCTGTCTAAAGCCTTCAGAAAGTGTTTTGAGCATTCCCCTGTCACTGGGCAGAGTATAGTAGCTCAGTTTCTGAGTGGACTGCCTGGGGACAAAGAGATTGGATATGCGCGTTCCCGCGAGCACGCGTTTTTTTCTTATCCTCCTTGAATGAATACACTATTGTCCGGTTGGAATATTATCGCAATTTTACGTTAAAAATACCATAAAAATTGATTTTAAACAGCGTTTGACAAGCTTCTAAGTATGGTATTGGAACATTTTGACTTTTTGTGTCTCGAAATGCGCTACCCTTTGGATAGTGACCTGAACGCACGAACAAAACGGAGGTATTTGGACATAACTATGGATTACTTCGAACAAAAACAACATTTCTTGTGGAAGTAGTAGTCCTGGGAGTGCATTCTGATGAAGATCAGCAAAGGTAATACAATATTTCTAATACTAATTCTGAGTTTAGTTTGCCCCGAACTTGGCGGGTGTCTGAATAGCTCGCCGTGATGGCGAGCTATGTACTCAGAATATTGAAAAATGTGCTTTCGCCGAAAAGATACTTTAAAATCTGACACAGCGATTGCATAAAGGAGTTCTGTATCTATAATTCTTAAAATAATTGTTATGTATTTTGTCAACGTTTATGATGAGTATTTTTGTAAATTCACCGGAAGTTGTTGGTGGGAATACATTTTCTGAACAACACGCGCCAATATAAAAAGCTGGTTTTGGATATAAATATGAACTTGATTGAACACAACATACATGTATTGTATAACATAATGTCCTAGGAGTGTCATCTGATGAAGATCATCAAAGGTTAGTGCTTCATTTAACTGTGTTTTGGGTTTTATTGACATATATGCTTGCTTGGAAAATGGCTGTGTGATTATTTTTGTCTATGTACTCTCCTAACATAATCTAATGTTTTGCTTTCGCTGTAAAGCCTTTTTGAAATAGGACAACGCGGTTGGATTCAGGAGAGGTTTATCTTTCAAATGGTGTAAAATAGTCGTATGTTTGAAAAATTGCAATTATTGGATTTTTGAGGTTTTGTATTTCGCGCCATGCGATCCCATTGGCTGTTGGCTAGGTGTTCCGCTGGCGGAACGGGGTTCCGGGGTCCGTTTTTGGTGGGAGGTTCTGTAACGGTCGACGTTAGATGGAGAAGTGGACCAAAGCACAGCGTGGTAAGTGCTCATGATTCTTTATTATCACAACACACTCAAACAAAATAACAAAAGGCGAAAAACGAAAATGCACAGTTCTGTCAGGCAACAGATGCTAAACAGAAAACAACCTCCCACGAACACAGGAAGAAAACAGGCTGCCTAAGTATGATTCCCAATCAGTTACAACGATAGACAGCTGCCTCTGATTGGGAACCACACTGGCCCAAAAACAAAGAAACAGAAAACATAGATTTTCCCACACGAGTGACACACTGACCGAACTTGTACTTGTTTGGGGTGGAGCTTATCAGAATAATACCCAGAATTCATTGCAATGGTTTGTTTTTACATTTACGTTTTGGTCATTCAGCAGACGCTCTTATCCAGAGTAACTTACAGTCACCGCACTCAACTAAGGTAGATAAATAACAACATATCACAGTCATAGCAAGAAGAAAAACAATTCTGTAACCGTTACTGAGAATGTTATTGTAGTTGAAGTGGTCTGTTGGTTTATTCTGTAGGTTGGAATACTTTCAACATCATCACTGCCAGTTTTAAAGCTTTTGAAAGAGCTGACGTAAGTGCATGTGATAGATGGGTGCAAAAATAAATATTCTGTTACTCTCTTTAGTTTGCTACTCTCTCTTATATTAAGAGGCTTGAATTATTATTAATGTGATATAATGCTTACTTCATTGACAATATAAGCACAGTTGAAATTTGGCCATAGAATCAATGACTGAAAAATACATATTTCAACGTCTGGAAAAGATGTCTTTTGTCCTTTCATTCAGCACCAAAATGCACCTGATTTCAACATCTGGAAAATCTCTCTTTTCACCTTTCATTCAGAACCTAAAATGAGCCTAACATCAACATCTGGGAAATACATCTAAAAGAGATATTTTCTATGTAATTTTGCTTACTGGGATGTGTTGTAATTATTTTCTAAATTGTGATTATTTTGCCTCTATGGCCTATTTATTGCCTTACCTCCCTACTCTTCTACATTTACACACACTCTACATACATTTGTCTATTGTGTTATTGACTGTACGTTTGTTTATGTGTAACTCTGTGTTGCTGTTTTTGTCGCACTGCTTTGCTTAACCTTGGCCAGGTCGCAGTTGTAAATGAGAACTTGTTCTCAACTGGCCTACCTGGTTAAATAAAGGTGAAAAAAATGGTGTCTATGCAGTAACATCAACACACAGTGGAATGAGAGCTTAGCAGAGTCTAATTCTGAGCCATCCAGCTTTGACTGTCAGTCGTAGGATCAGAATGCTTTGACTGTCAGTTGTAGGATCAGAATGCTTTGACTGTCAGTCGTAGGATCATAATGCTTTGACTGTCAGTCGTAGGATCAGAATGCTTTGACTGTCAGTCGTAGGATCATAATGCTTTGACTGTCAGTTGTAGGATCAGAATGCTTTGACTTTCAGTCGTAGGATCAGAATGCTTTGACTGTCAGTTGTAGGATCAGAATGCTTTGACTGTCAGTTGTAGGATCAGAATGCTTTGACTGTCAGTTGTAGGATCAGAATGCTTTGACTGTCAGTTGTAGGATCAGAATGCTTTGACTGTCAGTCGTAGGATCATAATGCTTTGACTGTCAGTCGTAGGATCAGAATGCTTTGACTGTCAGTCGTAGGATCAGAATGCTTTGACTGTCAGTCGTAGGATCAGAATGCTTTGACTTTCAGTTGTAGGATCAGAATGCTTTGACTTTCAGTCGTAGGATCAGAATGCTTTGACTGTCAGTTGTAGGATCAGAATGCTTTGACTGTCAGTCGTAGGATCATAATGCTTTGACTGTCAGTTGTAGGATCAGAATGCTTTGACTGTCAGTTGTAGGATCAGAATGCTTTGACTGTCAGTTGTAGGATCAGAATGCTTTGACTTTCAGTTGTAGGATCAGAATGCTTTGACTGTTAGTTGTAGGATCAGAATGCTTTGACTGTCAGTTGTAGGATCAGAATGCTTTGACTGTCAGTTGTAGGATCAGAATGCTTTGACTTTCAGTTGTAGGATCAGAATGCTTTGACTTTCAGTTGTAGGATCAGAATGCTTTGACTTTCAGTTGTAGGATCAGAATGCTTTGACTGTCAGTTGTAGGATCAGAATGCTTTGACTTTCAGTTGTAGGATCAGAATGCTTTGACTTTCAGTTGTAGGATCAGAATGCTTTGACTTTCAGTTGTAGGATCAGAATGCTGGGTCCCAGCTCCCCATGTAATACCCCTAAGTGATCTAAGTGATCTAACATGACTTCAGTTCATCCCTACAAGCCACTAAATTGACCAATGGACGGTTACAATTATCCTCAAAGGAACTGACCAGTAGAACACAAAGAGGGTGGAGTCTTCAGTACATGCTGACCTTTTCACCTTTGGATTGAAATCTTAAACAGTGGATAAGAGGTTATGCTGATTCTCTCCGGTACATCAGCAACGATGGCTCGGTTTCAGAAACCTGGTACACTGCCTATCCAGAAACCCTGGCATATGCCATCTGAAGCTTATAGGGATTTAATGGTGAATATGGTCACATTGGTGGTTACTGTCTATTGGGGTTACCATTGAAAACTTCAGACATGCTTAGAAGTGACAAGTTATGTCACACTGCCTACTAAACCCTATAGATGTTAACCAACCACTTCATCACACACACACACACGTACCCACACACAGACACACACATGGACTCAGACAGAGACACACACACAGACAGAAATTACCACCAACCCATATGTTTGTCCCCTTCTTGTCTTTCTTGGGTGCAGCACGGGATGGGGAGCAATGCTATGGATTGGGTGGGCTGAGGGACTGTTGTTCACATGTTGACACACTCTAATATGTTGACAAATGTGTGCTTCAGCAGCCAGTCAACAACTCTTTAATATATGGCAGCAACCTGTCCGGTTTGCGGGAAAGCAGAGGGGAGGCGGAGGGGAGGCGGAGGGGAGGCGGAGGCAGCCGTGTGGAGCGCGACGGAGGGGTGTAAGCGCTTTAGCAGACAGGTAGACGAGAACACGCCGTCATTCTGAAACATGGCCGTTGCAGCCAGAGGCAGTAAATTTACCAGCGCCGGCATTTCAGCACCGGCTACAGAATGAGCAGACACCTGCAGGCAGCCTGACTGCAATATACTGCAGCACTGCAGGGTGGGGTGGATACTAGATACACTTTGCACACACACAAATATACATAACATACAGTAAACACATAAATGGAGTGCAAGGAAAAATGAAATCACACCATGCGTACAAGAGGTACATATTACGATGGAGCTACAGCTAATGTTCAAACACTCATACATCTGTCCCCACCCACACGCACTCACATAAACATGCTCACACACACACACACACACACACATACATACACATACTCAAATCAAATTCAATCAAATATTACTTGTCACATGTTTCGTAAACAACAGGTGTAGACTTTAACAGTGAAATGCTTATTTACAGGCCTTTCCCCACAATGCATGGAGAAGGAAAATAGAGAAATTATAAAAGTAATAATAAATACACAATGAGCAGTGGCGATTTTAGCATGTAATTCTTGGTGGGGAAAACTCAACAAAAAAATGTTTATGCATGCCAGCAAAGCCACAACACAACATTAAACAATACATTAATGGCACTATAACGGTGACAAATGGTGCCCACAATCAGTTAGGGCCTACATAAAGCTGTCCCAACAGCAGAGTCCCAACACCGTAACCATCACTACACCTGGCTATCAGCGGAGCCTTGTCTGGCAGCGAAACAGTTCATTCAGCCTTGTTTACTGCCTTTAAATTTTTTTTTGCTCATATGGCTGACTTGCTTAAACAAATGTGGTTTCTACTGACAATAGAGATGTACAAACTATGGCATAAGGAAACAATGAGCAGATAAGAGGCAGTCCATAATTTCGATTAAGACATTAATGATCGAGCTAAGACAGACGTAGTCAATATAACTATTTGTTCAGCACGTTTGAAATGTACAATGGACAGAATTCAGAACATGGGCTGTTCTTACATTATTCTCCCTGTACACAAGTCAGAACTATAGGATAAAAAAGGGGGCATAAAAGCAGACAATGAAAGGTCTTAAAATCACCTTTCTCTAAAACAGGCTATAGGCTACATGTGCATCACCGAGTCAAACCAGTAGGCCAAGTTATGAGGGGGAAAGGGACCGAATTCTTAGGGTGAGGCACATAGGCTACTAACAGCTTACTACTCAACATACACTTAGTATTACTTTCTTAGCTACTGTATACATATCTCCCTGGCATATTACACCATTAATGCAGCAGCATACAAGACATTTTGGACTCACTTGAACTGGAAGGTGGTGCGACGGTCCTTCTTGTGGGCAAATTTTGTCATCAAAGTCTGACATTCTCTGGATTTATGGTGCTTTCAAGACAACTGGGAACTCGGAAGGTTGAATCATGACGACAGTGATCTTCAGGTCAGAGCTCTAGAAAGAGGCCCAAGTTCCCGACTTGGAATTCCGAGTTGGATGACCGCTCAAAACATATTTTCCTAGAACGGAGAGTACCCAGTTATCTTGAAGTCACTGAAGTCTGAGATTTCCCCGTTCCGAGTTTCCAATTGTTTTGAACGCGGCAGAAGTCATGCTGGAATGACAGCATGGCCAATGTATTCAACCTTTTCTGGCCCATTGTGTTGCATGTGAATGTTTTCCATTTTAAGCTTGGAAAAGAGACCCTTAAACCCAGACTTGGACCACACACCCTCTCCACCGAATAGAAGACAGGGGAAGTAAAATAGTGATTGCTTTGCAATGTTGGCAGTTAACAACTGATTCCTTCCAAACCACTCATTGTTGAATTTGCGATTTCCAACTTGTTGTGTATTGTTTATGTCCAACGGCCGATAAGCACCGATATGTTATATCTATAATTTCTCTTTATATATCAAGGATTGAAAAGGATTTTCCAGTAGATTGTCGGTGTGATGCATGATGACGGCATGTCTAGCTTGCTTGTTAAGATTTTTATAAGTATGATCAGTCCAATCAAAGCTACGATAGGTATAACATGATTTTACCTCATTTTATCTGTGGCTAATGACCTTGAGCCTTTTTGGGTGGGCAATTCTAATGTAAATCCATGGCAGCACCCATGGGGCTTGAACTGCCTAGCTCTCCCTGTAGATTCTGCAGCGACGTAGTATCCCCGTTGGTGACAGAACACTGAGCCAATCATGGCGCAATTAGAGAATATTACCAACGCGCTGGCTGGCGCTCTACCACAGCCTCCTGATGGGGAAGAGGCGTTGTCAAGACTGTGTTGGTGTGTGAGGACCATGATAGATCCTTAGTGGTGTGGACACCGTATACGACGCTCTGTCGCTTCATTTGTGTAGAGTGTGTAGCAGGCTTAACTGTGCTCCTGTGTATTGACTGCAGCAGAGGAGCTCAGAGGGGAAGGAGAGGAGGGGTATGAGGAGAGAGGGCTGGGACTAAAGGCTGCAACATCTGGGAACCATCAAGCCCAAAGAACCTTAGATCCTGAGATTCCAGTGTCTGACCCCTCTCCTCTCCCTCCCCTCTACTCTCCTCCCCCTCGTCATTACTCAACCCCTCTACCACCACCTTTTCTCCCCATCTGTCTCCCTCACTCTCTCCTTTCCTCCTCCTCTTCCTCTCCTCCCCTCGCCCCGTCTGCCCATCATTTCCATGTCTCTCCAGCAGTCTGCCTAATCCAAACTGATTGTCTAACTGCTTTAAAAACATACTCCCCTCTTCTCTCTTCTCCCTCCTCTCTCCCTTTCCGTCCTGCATTTATCCCCAGGAACAGTCACTTTCTTTCATGGAGGAGAGGAGGAGCTGGTGTCAGTCTGGCCCAGGTTAGAAGGTTACTGCCGCGTGGAGACGTTTCAGCAGGAGTGAGCTAGGCAGGCCCCAAAGCACTTTGGCAGACCCACATTTAACATTAGAGGCACAGACCTTCAACATTACACCTCACAACCCCCTCCTCTCCCCACTTCTCCTCTCCTCTCCATACTTTTCCTCACCTCTCCACACCTCTCCCCACCTCTCCCCACCTCTTCTCTCCTCTCCATACTTCTCCTCACCTCTCCCCACTTCTCCTCTCCTCTCCATACTTCTCCCCACTTCTCCTCTCCTCTCCATACTTCTCCTCTCCTCTCCATACTTCTCCCCACCTCTCCCTACTTCTCCTCTCCATACTTCTCCCCACTTCTCCTCTTCTCTCCCCACCTCTCCCCACTTCTCCTCTCCTCTCCATACTTCTCCTCACCTCTCCCACCTCTCTCCACTTCTCCTCACCTCTCCATACTTCTCCCCACCTCTCCCCACTTTTACTCTCCTCTCTATACTTCTCCCCACCCCTCTCCACCTCTCCCCACTTCTCCTCTCCTCTCCATACTTCTCCTCTCCTCTCCATACTTCTCCCCCTCTCCCCACTTCTCCCCACCTCTCCATGCTTCTCCCCCTCTCCCCACTTCTCCCCACCTCTCCATGCTTCTCCCCACCTCTCCATGCTTCTCCCCCTCTCCCCACTTCTC